>NC_041385.1:578215227-578222617 GCF_002162155.2 Triticum dicoccoides | reverse complement strand
CGGAGCCTCACCGCGCCCCCCTCGCCAGTTCCGTTCGGGCGGATGCCCGACGCACGGTGCCCGTTGCGCCCGTAGCGCCCGATCCACTTTGGCCTATGGGCCAATGACCAATGGGCCAGTGCCCCCTATGGGCCTATGACAAGTGGGGCCTCCAGCCCCAGAACGTAAAAAAAAAAATAAAAAAAATAAAAAAATATATATGTATAAAAAAATAAATCAATAATAAATAATAAAAATAATTAATTAATTAACTAATTAATTAACTTAATTAATTCTGATTAACCTAGCTAATTAAGATTAATTAATCTAATGAATAATTAACCTAATTAACTACTGTTAATTAGCTAACAGAGTATGACAGTGGGGCCCACCCCCCTATTAACACTAATTAGGTTAATTAAAATGTTTAATTAAAAATGTGTCACTGACCAGTGGGACCCACTGGTCAGGTTGACCAGTCAACCCTGTTGACTGCTGACGTCAGCATGACCTCATGCTGATGTCATAAATCCATTTTCGAATTAAATGAAATAATTAATTAAATCTCAGAAATTAATAAAATCTTTAGAAAATCATATCTTTTAATCCGTAACTCGGATTAAAATATTTTCAACATGAAAGTTGCTCAGAACGACGAGACGAATCCGGATACGCAGTCCGTTCGTCCGCCACACACCCCTAACCTATCGAACTCGCAACTTTCCCCCTCCGGCTCCTCTGCCCGGAAACACGAAACACCGGGAATACTTTCCCGGATGTTTTCCCCCTTCACCGGTATCACCTACTACCGCGTTAGGGCACACCGAACACCGCGTATTGCCTTGTTATATTTTGTGATGCTTTGTTTGCTCTGTATTCATTATTTCTTCCCCCTCTTCTCTCCGGTAGACTACGAGACCGACGCTGCTGCTGACCAGTTCGACTACGGAGTTGACGACCCCTCTCTCTTGCCAGAGCAACCAGGCAAGCCCCCCCTTGATCACCAGATATCGCCTATTCTCCTCTATACTGCTTGCATTAGAGTAGTGTAGCATGTTACTGCTTTCGTTAATCCTATTCTGATGCATAGCCTGACATTGTCGCTACATCTGTTGATACCTTACCTGCAATCCTAAATGCTTAGTATAGGGTGCTAGTTTATCATCATTGGCCCTACATTCTTGTCAGTCTGCCTTGCTATACTATCGGGCCGTGATCACTTGGGAGGTGATCACGGGTATATACTATACATACATACATACTATACTGATGGTGACTAAAGTCGGGTCAGCTCATTGAGTACCCGCAAGTGATTCTGGCGAGGGGGCTGAAAGGACAGGTGGCTCCATCCCGGTAGAGGTGGGCCTGGGTTCCCGACGGCCCCCGCCTGTTACTTTGTGGCGGAGCGACAAGGCAGGTTGAGACCACCTAGGAGACAGGTGGGCCTGGCCTTGTTCGGCATTCGCGGATACTTAACACGCTTAACGAGATCTTGGTATTTGATCTGAGTCGGCTACGAGCCTATACGCACTAACCATCTACGTGGGAGTAGTTATGGGTATCCCGACGTCGTGGTATCAGCCGAAGCACTTCAGACGTCAGCGACGGAGCGGCGCGCGCCGAATTGGACTGGAACGCCACTAGGCTAGGTCTGCTTTCGGCCGCCCACGCAACGTGCAGGTGTGCTCAGGGCGATGGGCCCAGACCCCTGCGCGCTTAGGTTTAGACCGGCGTGCTGGCCTCTCTGTTTTGCCTAGGTGGGGCTGCGACGTGTTGATCTTCCGAGGCCGGGCATGACCCAGGAAAGTGTGTCCGGCCAAATGGGATCAAGCGTGTTGGGTTATGTGGTGCACCCCTGCAGGGAAGTTAATCTATTCGAATAGCCGTGATCTTCGGTAACAGGACGACTTGGAGTTGTACCTTGACCTTATGACAACTAGAACCGGATACTTAATAAAACACACCCTTCCAAGTTCCACAGACAACCCGGTGATCGCTTTTCTACAGGGCGACGAGAGGAGGATCGCTGGGTAGGGTTATGCTATGCGATGCTACTTGGAGATGCTGCTTGGAGATGCTACTTGAAGATGCTACTTGGAGGACTTCAATCTACTCTCTCCTACATGCTGCAAGACGGAGGCTGCCAGAAGCGTAGTCTTCGACAGGATTAGCTATCCCCCTCTTATTCTGGCATTCTGCAGTTCAGTCCACTGATATGGCCTCCTTACACATATACCCATGCATATGTAGTGTAGTTCCTTGCTTGCGAGTACTTTGGATGAGTACTCACGGTTGCTTTCTCCCCCCTTTTTCCCCTTTTCCTTTCTTTCTGGTTGTCACAACCAGATGCTAGAGTTCAGGAGCCAGACGCCACCGTCGACGACGACCCCTACTACACCGGAGGTGCCCCTACTACGTGCAGCCCGCTGACGACGTCCAGGAGTAGTTAGGAGGATCCCAGGCAGGAGGCCTGCACCTCTTTCGATCTGTATCCCAGTTTGTGCTAGCCTTCTTAAGGCAAACTTGTTTAACTTATGTCTGTACTCAGATATTGTTGCTTCCGCTAACTCGTCTATGATCGAGCACTTGTATTCGAGCCCTCGAGGCCCCTGGCTTGTATTATGATGCTTGTATGACTTATTTTATTTGTAGAGTTGTGTTGTGATATCTTCCCGTGAGTCCCTGATCTTGATCGTACACGTTTGCGTGTATGATTAGTGTACGATTGAATCGGGGGCGTCACAAGTTGGTATCAGAGCCGACTGCCTGTAGGAATCCCCCTTCCACACTCCTTGGTCGAAGTCGAGTCTAGTCACTACAAAACTTTTACTAACATGGCTGTGAGCCTTACGGGCCCACGTCGCCATTGGGTGGTATTAGGATCTTTTATTCCTCGACCTATACTCTGGGACTCTTATTTCTCTTCTATTTGGGTTAAATGATTTTTGCTAAATCTAACATTAGGATCTCGTTATCACTTTCACCCGGAGAGCCCCTTATTAATGATGATCGTCTGCGGCACGTGAAGACCCTGAAGATACTCTCCGTTTTTAACCCGAGAACTTATGTTCATCGCATTTGCAATTCCCCTTCCACCGTCAACCCTTATGGATAACTACTTGCATTTGTTATTCTTACATTCATCCCCAGTTGGTCTTGTTATTACCAGATACCTCGAAACACTCGTCGTTGTCTCGATAATCCTTTAAGCTTATCGCCTTGCTGTTCCTTGTCATCTGAATACCCCTATGGATAATTCTCGCACTTATCGAGTATCCGCTCATCCCCTAGTTGTTCATGTGTTTCACAATGGTCTTCGAAATACTAATTGATCCTCCAAAAATCCTTAATAGCTTATTGCTCTGCAATACTTGTCTGCTTGCATTATGGATGCTTTCCATATGTCTGGCAATATTCGTTAGTATCCTTAGGCACCGTCATTTTGATCCTATTGATTCAGCATGTGTGCGAATGCACACAATCATCTATCAACCCTTCTAAATTATCCTTCCGGCTCAGACATCATTTTTGAACATGAGCTGGTTCTCGACCAAACTATTTGTCATCAATTGTGCCTCTGGTATATCCAACTTATCCATCCTTGATCAGAGCGACTGCTTCTGATCCTTTGTTTTGGAAATCGAAATTCCTTTATTATCTAAGCATCGAATTATTCCGATGTTCTATAATATGATGCCCGTGCATTCTTCTTCCTCTGGTTGTGTGCCGATACTCACCCCAGATCCTTTGTTGGATTTTATCCGACAATGTCCTTCATATCCAATAACCTTGAGCCTTTCCTAGGATGTATACCGCCTTTGGTAAATTGTATCCCCTGCTTTGTCAACCATGCTCTGCTATCGAGCTTGTGTTATATACTCCTGAAGTTTGTGGTATATGTTCCTAAGAGGCCCGATGGGTTGGACATATGCCTTCTCTAAACTGTGTGAACCCGGAAACTACTACGGGTCATACTCTACTAGTGTTATGTCAGATAAAATTTCAACACACGATTTCGTTGAAGGCGAGAAGTGAATGAAAGATTATGTATTGAGGAAGTGGGAGTCGACCTTGAACCTTGTGTTCATGCCCATGGACGCGATGTATATCCTATCATGGAAACTTCTTGTAATAATAACTATTTCCTTGATAACTAACATATGGTATCTGTGAATTGATCCCTTGCAACCGTGGTTCCGACCATGATTGTTCTTCTTTGATTCCATTTCTCGGACAAGTTAAAACAATTGTCTTCTATGGATCAATACACCCGTCCAATCTTTACTTTGATCTTGTGTCGAGTATTACCCCTGGTATCTCAAGTTTATCATGGAATTGCATAACTTCTTATGAGTTCTTCATCAAGTGCTACCTTCCCATTGATTCCAATTTTTCACGGGCTCTGAGTTATTATACACTCAAAGACACCGATAACTGAATCGAGTTCGCATTGCGATTCAACAAGTATTTGAACCCATCACTGCTTACAAATTTATTAATCCTTCAAGTCATTCCTAGCCTGATCGGCCATATCATTATCGTGCAACTTTTTAACTATACTACCTGGTCCTTCTTCCCGGAGCACAATTTTTGACGATGAGCTAAGCTTATGTTGATTTTCCTCATCATATCATTTCTCCTTGAACAACAAACTTGAGCTTGAGTTTGTGCCATAACTATGGTTCCAATAATCATTCGCTTCACCATTCGTTTGACTTGATGTCATCGTCGATCGATTACATCTTGAAATCTCTCGACAAAGTGCGTCGTGATCATCATCAACCTTATGAGCTCTTCCAGGATATCAATTGAATTCATGATGAGAAATACCATCCTTGCCCTTGATGATCTGTGTTATCATCGACCACTTTATTGCCTTCCTACCAACACAAGCTTGTTCGTGTTTGGTGATATACCTTGAGTTCCTTGATATCCAGTAATTGCCCTTCTTTACCTTGGGACATTAACATCTCTTATGACCTCAATGTTGTGAGAATTTCACTACCTCTTGAGAACTCTTAATACAAGTGATACTTCTCACCATCACCATTCTTTCTTGGTCCCCGTGTTGATTCCAACAAGTGAACGGTGTTGTTTGGATTCTTTCCTTCTATCAACCCTATTGCTTTCAAGTTAATGGTCGGCCGTTCATTCTTAGACTATTGATTATTGAATCACCATTCTGACATTGGTCATGCAACCCAACCCATATTTCGGGCGCACCTTTCAACCAATGTTTAATTGTGTATGTTTTACTCGAGCATACTTCATTACATCATTTGATCTGACAAATGCTATCTCCTTATCCACATAATTGTGGAGATCCATCTTTTGGGATACCTAGTTGAATTGTCGCTGAGTCCATCAGCCACCTCCTCATCCTCTCTTTGGTTTACTGATGAACTCTTGTTTCGAAGCCTTGCTTCCGTACGTTATTTCCCGAGAATCTTACAATGTCATCTCGACAATTTGTGTTGCACCTTTCTTCTCAGGCATCCTGAGTCTGAGGTATCCTCACTCCAATCAGATCTGAATCTCGGTCAGATATGATGGTTGGAACATATTTCCAAGAGTTATAATAACGGTCTTTATGTGACCCGGTAAGGTGATGTCGTGCCTAGCACAGCTGGCCGGAGGCCCTATTGTTATATATTCAGTTTCAGCAAGGTTATCCATTCATCCATGAGGAAATTGTAAGACTTATTCTACAAGTTATTCTTGATGGATCCTTCGTGTTTCCAAAGTCTGATCTTCACCTGAAGACCATGTCACTGCTATCTCGAAGCATGTCAATGGTACTCCAATTTTCAACAGGCACGTTTGAAGCATGATGCTAAATTTTGTTTATCATTTATCCTAACACCGTTGTATGGGTAATATCATGAGATCCCCCCCCCTTACCTAAAGGGTTGTCTACTTTATATCCTGTCATGGATATCTTGCTCTGCTTGTCCTTGGAAAGGATATACCCCTGAATTATGTGTTTTAACACATTTTCCTTTCCATTGTTCTGTTTAATCTGATAATCATATTTTCCTTCCATTGGTTTGTTTGAACCTTTTCTTTGACATATATGATATAAGCAGTAATAATCCACTGCTTGTGCAAACACCTCGGTGTACAATTCTGTCAGTAAGACCTTGTTTCTATTGTTGATGACATTCCGGTAACCACCGATGGATGAGAACTTTGCCTATTGGTCCGCCTCGTTCAACGAGCAGGAGAATGGTTCTCTTCGTCCCTCGCCCTTGGTACCGATGTAGTTGCTGACATATAACTGACAGGATAACCTCTGACATGCCTTACTTGCATGATCGTGCACGACATCACCGCCTTCCTACTTTTAAACCACATGGTGGGCCCATAACCCACAGTTCCACAGGATCAAAACCTGACTCTCCTGTACACCCCCGGTTTCCAAAGTTATTCCCCACGCTTGACTTCGTATGTAATTCACGGGTCACCTTCCTAATGCTCTATTCTGGTATCAGACACAATACTTATTCCCATTGCTTTGAACCCCTTTTCACGCCCTGTTCCAGGCATCGAACGATCGCCTGCCTGCTCGAAACTTCCCATGATACCACCTTACTTTGCTCTCGTTATTTTGTAAGTTTCAATTCGAGAGTTAATTCCGCCACCTTCCTCGATATTACCGACCAGATAGTCGACCTTGAAGAGGTCTGTTCTCCCGGAGTGCCCACCCTTTATTCTTTCGTAAGTACGATGGAGTTCCTGAAGGAAGGACGTCGACTTCATCATGATGACTTAAAGCAGAGAAATGAAGGCATCCATGTATTGGACCGGCCTCTTTGAGAAGAGCAAGCCAGGATGAGAAGACCCGCTAGTTTCGTAATCAAAATTTTCCCCCTTACACCCCTCTTAAATCTCGGGACGAGATTTCTTGTAGTGGAGGAGAATTGTGACGCCCGGATAATTAGGCTACAATAATCCCGCGTTAACGATGCCACGTCACCTCGGTTACTGTTGATAAACTCGAGTTAGTTCAAAAACGATTCAAATTTAAAATTTAAAATATAGGCAAACAATAAAAGTTTTCAAATATTAAAATTTAAATGTTCGGAGTGAACCAAATAATACATAGGTAATTATGGTGGAGGAACCACACTCTTATAAAATGTGTAATTATTCTAAAATGAATAAAACAGTAGCAAAACCGATATTTAAATGCTTTTATAAATAAATAAAATACTAAACTAAATTGTTTTGGGATAAAACCTTTTGTGGCAGTGGTTTCATGGTATTACTAATTTAGGGATCATTTTAATATTAAGTAAAAAGTAAACTTAAAAGAAAGTAAAATAAAAACAAAAAGAAAATAAATAGAAAGAAAAGAAAACACAAAACCAGAAAAGAAAACTAACAAAAAAAAAGAAGAAAGACCCCCCCC
>NC_041385.1:578163470-578213937 GCF_002162155.2 Triticum dicoccoides | reverse complement strand
TTGCCTTGTTATATTTTGTGATGCTTTGTTTGCTCTGTATTCATTATTTCTTCCCCCTCTTCTCTCCGGTAGACTACGAGACCGACGCTGCTGCTGACCAGTTCGACTACGGAGTTGACGACCCCTCTCTCTTGCCAGAGCAACCAGGCAAGCCCCCCCTTGATCACCAGATATCGCCTATTCTCCTCTATACTGCTTGCATTAGAGTAGTGTAGCATGTTACTGCTTTCGTTAATCCTATTCTGATGCATAGCCTGACATTGTCGCTACATCTGTTGATACCTTACCTGCAATCCTAAATGCTTAGTATAGGGTGCTAGTTTATCATCATTGGCCCTACATTCTTGTCAGTCTGCCTTGCTATACTATCGGGCCGTGATCACTTGGGAGGTGATCACGGGTATATACTATACATACATACATACTATACTGATGGTGACTAAAGTCGGGTCAGCTCATTGAGTACCCGCAAGTGATTCTGGCGAGGGGGCTGAAAGGACAGGTGGCTCCATCCCGGTAGAGGTGGGCCTGGGTTCCCGACGGCCCCCGACTGTTACTTTGTGGCGGAGCGACAAGGCAGGTTGAGACCACCTAGGAGACAGGTGGGCCTGGCCTTGTTCGGCATTCGCGGATACTTAACACGCTTAACGAGATCTTGGTATTTGATCTGAGTCGGCTACGAGCCTATACGCACTAACCATCTACGTGGGAGTAGTTATGGGTATCCCGACGTCGTGGTATCAGCCGAAGCACTTCAGACGTCAGCGACGGAGCGGCGCGCGCCGAATTGGACTGGAACACCACTAGGCTAGGTCTGCTTTCGGCCGCCCACGCAACGTGCAGGTGTGCTCAGGGCGATGGGCCTAGACCCCTGCGCGCTTAGGTTTAGACCGGCGTGCTGGCCTCTCTGTTTTGCCTAGGTGGGGCTGCGACGTGTTGATCTTCCGAGGCCGGGCATGACCCAGGAAAGTGTGTCCGGCCAAATGGGATCAAGCGTGTTGGGTTATGTGGTGCACCCCTGCAGGGAAGTTAATCTATTCGAATAGCCGTGATCTTCGGTAACAGGACGACTTGGAGTTGTACCTTGACCTTATGACAACTAGAACCGGATACTTAATAAAACACACCCTTCCAAGTTCCACAGACAACCCGGTGATCGCTTTTCTACAGGGCGACGAGAGGA
Source organism: Triticum dicoccoides (assembly GCF_002162155.2). Classification (NCBI taxonomy): domain Eukaryota; kingdom Viridiplantae; phylum Streptophyta; class Magnoliopsida; order Poales; family Poaceae; genus Triticum; species Triticum dicoccoides. The sequence goes on along the minus strand of NC_041385.1, from coordinate 578,212,754 downwards.
GGATCGCCGGGTAGGGTTATGCTATGCGATGCTACTTGGAGATGCTGCTTGGAGATGCTACTTGAAGATGCTACTTGGAGGACTTCAATCTACTCTCTCCTACATGCTGCAAGACGGAGGCTGCCAGAAGCGTAGTCTTCGACAGGATTAGCTATCCCCCTCTTATTCTGGCATTCTGCAGTTCAGTCCACTGATATGGCCTCCTTACACATATACCCATGCATATGTAGTGTAGTTCCTTGCTTGCGAGTACTTTGGATGAGTACTCACGGTTGCTTTCTCCCCCCTTTTTCCCCTTTTCCTTTCTTTCTGGTTGTCACAACCAGATGCTAGAGTTCAGGAGCCAGACGCCACCGTCGACGACGACCCCTACTACACCGGAGGTGCCCCTACTACGTGCAGCCCGTTGACGACGTCCAGGAGTAGTTAGGAGGATCCCAGGCAGGAGGCCTGCACCTCTTTCGATCTGTATCCCAGTTTGTGCTAGCCTTCTTAAGGCAAACTTGTTTAACTTATGTCTGTACTCAGATATTGTTGCTTCCGCTGACTCGTCTATGATCGAGCACTTGTATTCGAGCCCTCGAGGCCCCTGGCTTGTATTATGATGCTTGTATGACTTATTTTATTTGTAGAGTTGTGTTGTGATATCTTCCCGTGAGTCCCTGATCTTGATCGTACACGTTTGCGTGTATGATTAGTGTACGATTGAATCGGGGGCGTCACACCCCCGGGGGAAGATATGGGCCATATGGGGTCATAGGAGGGGAGCACACCAGCCCAAAAGGGGTGGCTCACCCCCCCCCCCTTATGGTAGGAGGCCGAATAGGATAAGGAGGGGGGTCCCCCCCCCCTTTCTTCCTCTTTCCCTCTTCCCTCTTTTCCCCTTCCGGTAAAAGGAAAGGGGGGCGAATTGGACTAGGGGCCCAAGTAGGATTACTCCTATTTGGGCGCACCCTAGGCTGCCTCTCTCCCCTCCCACCTATATATATACATGGAGAGGGGGCGCCTAGAACACACACCAACAATTGTTAGCCATGTGGAGTGCGCCCCTCCACAGTTTATGCCTCCGGTCATATTTATGTATGAAGCAAATATGCCCTAGAGGCAATAATAAAGTTATTATTTATTTCCTCATATCATGATAAATGCTTATTATTCATGCTAGAATTGTATTACCCGGAAACATAATACATGTGTGAATACATAGACAAACATAGTGTCACTAGTATGCCTCTACTTAACTAGCTCGTGAATCAAATATGGTTAAGTTTCCTAACCATAGACATGAGTTGTCATTTTATTAACGAGATCACATCATTAGGAGAATGATGTGATTGACTTGACCCATTCCGTTAGCTTAGCACTTGATCGTTTAGTATGTAGTTATTGCTTTCTTCATGACTTATACATGTTCCTATGACTATGAGATTATGTAACTCCCGCTTACCGAAGGAACACTTGTGTGCTACCAAACGTCACAACGTAACTCGGTGATTATAAAGGTGCTCTACAGGTGTCTCCAAAGGTACTTGTTGACTTGACGTATTTCGAGATTAGGATTTGTCACTCTAATTGTCAGAGAGGTATCTCTGGGCCCTCTCGGTAATGCACATCACTATAAGCCTTGCAGGCAATGTAGCTAATGAGTTAGTTACGGGATGATGCATTACGTAACGAGTAAAGAGACTTGCCCGTAATGAGATTGAACTAGGTATTGAGATACCGACGATCGAATCTCGGGCAAGTAACATACCGATGACAAAGGGAACAACGTATGTTGTTATGCGGTTTGACCGATAAAGATCTTCGTAGAATATGTAGGAGCCAATATGAGCATCCAGGTTCCGCTATTGGTTATTGACCAGAGACGTGTCTCAGTCATGTCTACATAGTTCTCAAACCCGTAGGGTCCGCACGCTTAAAGTTAGATGACAATTATATTATGAGTTTATGTGTTTTGATTTACCGAAGGTTGTTTGAAGTGGAGAGAGGGAGGCCAGGAGGTGGCGCGCGGCCCCCCTTGCCCCAATCCAAATTGGGGAAGGAAAGGGGGCGGCGCCCCCCCCCCCTTCTTCTTCCTTCTCTCCACCTCCTCCTTCCCCCTTCTCCTACTTGGAATAGGAAAGGGGGGCCAAACCTACTTGGAGTAGGATTCCCCCCCCCTTGGGCGCGCCTCTCCCCTTGGCCAGCCCTCTCCTCCTCCCTCCCTTTATATACGGAGGAGGGGGGCACCCCATAGACACAACAATTGATCATTGATCTCTTAGCTGTGTGCGGTGCCCCCCTCCACCATAGTCCTCCTCGATAATATCGTAGTGGTGCTTAGGCGAAACCCTGCGTGGGTAGAACATCATCATCGTCACCATGTCGTCGTGCTGACGGAACTCTCCCTCGACACTCGGCTGGATCAGAGTTCGAGGGACGTCATTGAGCTGAACATGTGCAAGAACTCGGAGGTGTCGTGCTTTCGGTGCTTGATCGGTCGGGCCGTGAAGACGTACGACTACATCAACCACGTTGTGCTAACGCTTCCGCTTTCGGTCTACGAGGGTACGTGGACAACACATTCCCCTCTCGTTGCTATGCATCACCATGATCTTGCGTGTGCGTAGGAATTTTTTTGAAATTACTACATTCCCCAACAGTCGCATCTGAGCCTAGGTTTTATGCGTTGATGTTATATGCATGAGTAGAACACAAGTGAGTTGTGGTCGATACAAGTCTTACTGCTTACCAGCATGTCATACTTTGGTTCAGCGGTATTGTTGGATGAAGCGGCCCAGACCGACATTACGCGTACGCTTACGCGAGACTGGTTCTACCGACGTGCTTTGCACACAGGTGGCTGGCGGGTGTCAGTTTCTCCAACTTTAGTTGAACCGAGTGTGGCTATGCCCGGTCCTTGAGAAGGTTAAAACATCACTAACTTGACGAACTATTGTTGTGGTTTTGATGCGTAGGTAAGAACGGTTCTTGCTCAGCCCGTAGCAGCCACGTAAAACTTGCACCAACAAAGTAGAGGACGTCTAACTTGTTTTTACAGGGCATGTTGTGATGTGATATGGTCAAGACATGATGCTATATTTTATTGTATGAGATGATCATGTTTTGTAACCGAGTTATTGGCAACTGGCAGGAGCCATATGGTTGTCGCTTTATTGTATGCAATGCAATCGCCCTGTAATTGCTTTACTTTATCACTAAGCGGTAGCGATAGTCGTAGAAGCAATAGTTGGCGAGATGACAATGATGCTACGATGAAGATCAAGGTGTCGCGCCGGTGACGATGGTGATCATGACGGTGCTTCGGAGATGGAGATCACAAGCACAAGATGATGATGGCCATATCATATCACTTATATTGATTGCATGTGATGTTTATCTTTTATGCATCTTATCTTGCTTTGATTGACGGTAGCATTATAAGATGATCTCTCACTAAATTTCAAGATAAAAGTTTTCTCCCTGAGTATGCACCATTGCCAAAGTTCGTCGTGCCCAGACACCACGTGATGATCGGGTGTGATAAGCTCTACGTCCATCTACAACGGGTGCAAGCCAGTTTTGCACACGCAGAATACTCAGGTTAAACTTGACGAGCCTAGCATATGCAGATATGGCCTTGGAACACTGAGACCGAAAGGTCGAGCGTGAATCATATAGTAGGTATGATCAACATAGTGATGTTCACCATTGAAAACTACTCCATTTCACGTGATGATCGGTTATGGTTTAGTTGATTTGGATCACATGATCACTTAGATGATTAGAGGGATGTCTATCTAAGTGGGAGTTCTTAAGTAATATGATTAACTGTACTTAAATTTATCATGAACTTAGTACCTGATAGTATTTTGCTTGTCTATGTTTGTTGTAGATAGATGGCCCGTGTTGTTGTTCCATTGAATTTTAATGCGTTCCTTGAGAAAGCAAAGTTGAAAGATGATGGTAGCAATTACACGGACTGGGTCCGTAACTTGAGGATTATCCTCATTGTTGCATAGAAGAATTACGTCCTGGAAGCATTGCTAGGTGCCAAACCTACTGCAGGAGCAACACCAGATGTTATGAACGTCTGGCAGAGCAAAGCTGATGACTACTCGATAGTTCAGTGTGCCATGCTTTACAGCTTAGAACCGGGACTTCAACGATGTTTTGAACGTCATGGAGCATATGAGATGTTCCAGGATTTGAAGTTAATATTTCAATCAAATGCCCGGATTGAGAGATATGAAGTCTCCAATAAGTTCTACAGCTGCAAGATGGAGGAGAATAGTTCTCTCAGTGAGCATATACTCAGAATGTCTGGGTATAACAACCACTTGATTCAACTGGGAGTTAATCTTCCGGATGATAGCGTCATTGACAGAATTCTTCAATCACTGCCACCAAGCTACAAGAGTTGCGTGATGAACTATAATATGCAAGGGATGGATAAGACAATTCCCGAGCTCTTCTCAATGCTAAAGGCTGCGGAGGTAGAAATCAAGAAGGAGCCTCAAGTGTTGATGGTCAATAAGACCACCAGTTTCAAGAAAAAGGGCAAAGGGAAAAAGAAGGGGAACTTCAAGAAGAACAGCAAACAAGTTGCTGCTCAAGAGAAGAAACCCAAGTCTGGACCTAAGCCTGAGACTGAGTGCTTCTACTGCAAACAGACTGGTCACTGGAAGCGGAACTGCCCCAAGTATTTGGCGGATAAGAAGGATGGCAAGGTGAACAAAGGTATATGTGATATATATGTTATTGATGTGTACCTTACCAGAGCTCGCAGTAGCACCTGGGTATTTGATACTGGTTCTGTAGCTAATATTTGCAACTCAAAACAAGGACTACGGATTAAGCGGACACTGGCTAAGGACGAGGTGACGATGCGCGTGGGAAATGGTTCCAAAGTCGATGTGATCATCGTCGGCACGCTACCTGTACATCTACCTTCGGGATTAGTTTTAGACCTAAATAATTGTTATTTGGTGCCAGCGTTGAGCATGAACATTATATCTGGATCTTGTTTGATGCGAGACGGTTATTCATTTAAATCTGAGAATAATGTTTGTTCTATTTATATGAGTAATATCTTTTATGGTCATGCACCCTTAAAGAGTGGTCTATTTTTGATGAATCTCGATAGTAGTGATACACATATTCATAATGTTGAAGCCAAAAGATGCAGAGTTGATAATGATAGTGCAACTTATTTGTGGCACTGCCATTTAGGTCATATTGGTGTAAAGCGCATGAAGAAACTCCATACTAATGGACTTTTGACACTTGATTATGAATCACTTGGTACTTGCGAACCATGCCTCATGGGTAAGATGACTAAAATGTCGTTCTCCAGAACTATGGAGCGAGCAACTGATTTGTTGGAAATCATACATACTGATGTATGTGGTCCAATGAATGTTGAGGCTAGCGGCGGGTATCGTTATTTTCTCACCTTCATAGATGATTTGAGCAGATATGGGTATATCTACTTAATGAAACATAAGTCTGAAACATTTGAAAAGTTCAAAGAATTTTAGAGTGAAGTTGAAAATCATCGTAACAAGAAAATAAAGTTTCTACGATCTGATCGTGGAGGAGAATATTTGAGTTACGAGTTTGGTTTACATTTGAAGAAATGTGGAATAGTTTCACAACTCACGCCACCCGGAACACCACAGCGTAATGGTGTGTCCGAACGTCGTAATCGTACTTTACTAGATATGGTGCGATCTATGATGTCTCTTACTGATTTACCGCTATGGTTTTGGGGTTATGCTTTAGAGACGGCCGCATTCACGTTAAACAGGGCACCATCAAAATCCGTTGAGACGACGCCTTATGAACTGTGGTTTGGCAAGAAACCAAAGTTGTCGTTTCTTAAAGTTTGGGGCTGCGATGCTTATGTGAAAAAGCTTCAACCCAATAAGCTCGAACCCAAATCGAAGAAATGTGTCTTCATAGGATACCCAAAGGAAACTGTTGGGTACACCTTCTATCACAGATCTGAAGGCAAGACATTTGTTGCCAAGAATGGATCATTTCTAGAGAAGGAGTTTCTCTCGAAAGAAGTGAGTGGGAGGAAAGTAGAACTTGATGAGGTAACTGTACCTGCTCCTTTATTGGAAAATAGTTCATCACAGAAACCGGTTCCTGTGACGACTACACCAATAAGTGAGGAAGCTAATGATGTTGATCATGAAACTTCAGATCAAGTTACTACAGAACCTTGTAGGTCAACCAGAGTAAGATCTACACCAGAGTGGTACGGTAATCCTATTTTGGAGGTCATGTTACTTGACCATGGCGAACCTACGAACTATGAGGAAGCGATGATGAGCCCAGATTCCGCAAAATGGCTTGAGGCCATGAAATCTGAGATGGGATCCATGTATGAGAACAAAGTGTGGACTTTGGTTGACTTGCCCGATGATCGGCAAGCCATCTAAAATAAATGGATCTTCAAGAAGAAGACTGACGCTGATGGTAATGTTACTGTCTACAAAGCTCGACTTGTTGCGAAAGGTTTTCGACAAGTTCAAGGGGTTGACTACGATGAGACTTTCTCACCCGTAGCGATGCTTAAGTCTGTCTGAATCATGTTAGCAATTGCCGCATTTTATGATTATGAAATTTGGCAAATAGATGTCAAAACTGCATTCCTGAATGGATTTCTGGAAGAAGAGTTGTATATGATGCAACCCGAAGGTTTTGTCGATCCAAAGGATGCTAACAAAGTGTGCAAACTCCAGCGATCCATTTATGGACTGGTGCAAGCCTCTCGGAGTTGGAATAAACGCTTTGATAGTGTGATCAAATCATATGGTTTTATACAGACTTTTGGAGAAGCCTGTATTTACAAGAAAGTGAGTGGGAGCTCTATAGCATTTCTAATATTATATTTGGACGACATATTATTTATTGGAAATGATATAGAATTTCTGGATAGCATAAAAGGATACTTGAATAAAAGTTTTTTGATGAAAGACCTCGGTGAAGCTGCTTACATATTAGGCATCAAGATCTATAGAGATAGATCAAGATGCTTAATTGGACTTTCACAAAGTACATACCTTGATAAAGTTTTGAAAAGTTCAAAATGGATCAAGCAAAGAAAGGGTTCTTGCCTATAATACAAGGTGTGAAATTGAGTCAGACTCAATGCCCGACCACTACAGAAGATAGAGAGAAAATGAAAGAAGTTCCCTATGCTTCATCCATAGGCTCTATAATGTATGCAATGTTGTGTACCAGACCTGATGTGTGCCTTGCTATTAGTTTAGCAGGGAGGTACCAAAGTAATCCAGGAGTGGATCACTAGACAGCGGTCAAGAACATCCTGAAATACCTGAAAAGGACTAAGGATATGTTTCTCGTTTATGGAGGTGGCAAAGAGCTAGTCGTAAATGGTTATGTCGATGCAAGCTTTGACACTGATCCGGACGATTCTAAATCGCAAACCGGATACGTGTTTATATTGAACGGTGGAGCTGTCAGTTGGTGCAGTTCTAAACAAAGCGTCGTGGCGGGATCTACATGTTAAGCGGAGTACATAGCTGCTTCGGAAGCAGCAAATGAAGGAGTCTGGATGAAGGAGTTCATATCCGATCTAAGTGTCATACCTAGTGCACCGGGTCCAATGAAAATCTTTTGTGACAATACTGGTGCAATTGCCTTGGCAAAGGAATCCAGATTTCACAAGAGAACCAAGCACATCAAGAGACGCTTCAATTCCATCCGGGACCAAGTCCAAGTGGGAGACATAGAGATTTGCAAGATACATACGGATCTGAATGTTGCAGACCCGTTGACTAAGCCTCTTTCACGAGCAAAACATGATCAGCACCAAGGCTCCATGGATGTTAGAATCATTACTGTGTAATCTAGAATATTGACTCTAGTGCAAGTGGGAGACTGAAGGAAATATGCCCTAGAGGCAATAATAAAGTTATTATTTATTTCCTCATATCATGATAAATGTTTATTATTCATGCTAGAATTGTATTACCCGGAAACATAATACATGTGTGAATACATAGACAAACATAGTGTCACTAGTATGCCTCTACTTGACTAGCTCGTGAATCAAATATGGTTAAGTTTCCTAACCGTAGACATGAGTTGTCATTTGATTAACGGGATCACATCATTTGGAGAATGATGTGATTGACTTGACCCATTCTGCTAAGAATAAGAAAAAGTATAGGTTGGTTAAGTGGTCTATTATGTGTCGTCCTAAAAATTTGGAGGGTTTGGTGTTACTAACACTTAGATTATGAATAAATGCCTTATCAAGTGGTGGTGGATAATTTTACATGCTGACCTAGAGGTCTGTGGTTTGACATCCTTAAGGAAAAATACTTCCCAAATTGTAGCCCTCTTCTCGCTTGCAGCTCTGGCGGCTCTCGGTTCTGGCATTAACTGATCAATCTTAGGGATGAGTTCCGCCCCCTTGTTAAATTATTGGTGGGTGATGGGGCTTCGACCCATTTTTGGCTTACTGGTGGTGTGGTGATGGTCCTCTCTTAGTGTCCTTCCTGGTGCTTTTTTCTTATTGTGCCTCTCGTGAGATTTCCATCTTGGAGCTCTCTCGGAATAATTGGGAGCTGGGTTTTCGCCAGCCCCTGTCTCTGGAAGAGTTGGTTGACTGGCATCGCCTTGCTGCTGTTTTCCCCTCGCTCTCGGAGACTAGGGACTTGGTGACCTGGCCCCATTCTTCGTCTGGTAGGTAATCTGTTAAGTCTCTCTATTCCAAATTGGTTTAGGGTATGGTGACTTCCAGATACCAAGAAATTTTGGCGTGCTAGGATCCCTTTGAAAGTTAAAATCTTTATGTAGCAAGCCATGAGAGGCAAATTCCCCGCTCCTGACCAAATTAAAGAGGAATGGTTCGGGGTGTGATTTTCGTGCTTTATGTGGTAGCCTAGAGGACACATATCATATTGTTTTTAAGTGTGACTTATCCAGTCGGTACTGGATGTTCAGTGGGCCCCTAATTTGTTTGTGGAACTGCGTAATTTTGCCCGTAACCTCTTTGGGCAAGTTAAAAGAATTTTTTGGTTTCGGTTATCGGCTGTCGATTGGGTGCTATGGACTACTAGGAACAAATTTACTATTGAGCATGTTTTCCCTAACAAACATGTTGATCCTATCTTCAAACTTGTCTCTTTGTTACAACTGTGAAAATCATTGACTACAGACTGAGACTTGGAGGCCACCAAGTTGTTGATTTCTCATGTAAGGGCATCGGCTATATCCATCTGCAACACGGATCAGGCTGCGGTGTTCTAGGGATGCGTTGGTGTGCTGTGATTTGATGTTTTAGCTTGTTTTGCTCGTACGTAGTGGCATGCATGCCTACTGATGTGTATTGTAGTTGTATATTGTTGTTGTCTCAGCTCTTAAATTGTGCTTGTTGTGTTCTCGTGCCATGGGGGCATGTCTGACTATTGATGTAAACTCGGGTTTGCTGTTGTTTGGCTTTATCTACAAAGTCTGGCATATGTCTTCCATATAAAAAATGAAGATATGAAAAGAGATCAAGTTTTTATTTTCTTGCATATTCCCATCACCTGCTGCTACCCCTGTAGGTGCCCCTGTCTGATGTGTCCTGGGTCAACGGCATCAGTTGACCGGTCATACAGGGTAGCGCAGATTTTGTATTTTGGAATTTGGATCTAGCTGGCGCACTTACTGTTGCACTTCAGAGACGGGGATAAAGATTTTCTAGTTCTTTTTTTTAAAGGAAGCCAGGCCTTTATTGCATGGTTAAAATGTTTACAGGGATAATACCAACATCATGAGTATGCCCCAACCATATGTGTCTCCCCAGAGGAAGAGTAATACCATACCTAGCTAACCTATGAGCTTCAAAGTTTGAAGATCTAGGCTCAAACATAAAATTACAAGCCGTGAAAACTCTCGAAGTTTCAGTCACCTCTCTGATAATACTCCCATAGTTGCCTCCAACACCTTGCTTGATATGTGATATGACCTGCTTGCAATCTGAAGCAACCTGAATATGCTGCAAACTCAAATCCCTCGCCAACGCTTGAGCTTCCCGACATGCCAAAGCTTCTATTGTAGCTGGATCAGTTGCTCCTCGTACAACCAGAATAGAAGATCCCAAAAAATTACCTTCTCGATCACGACATATAGCATCAGCAACACCCACATTGTGGTCTAGGGAAATACCCCCATCAGCATTTATTTTTTCATATCCCTCCGCCGGCAGAACCCACGTAGAGCTAGTTGCATCAGTGTTCATAATCGCATGTGAGGCTGATGGCTCCTGTAACTGATCAAATTCAGGTATGAATCTGGTCACAAAAAGGTGTGTCGATAGTGGACTCTGGTTTAGTCCCTCGTGTATAACTTTCTTCGCGCGTACCAGACTGCCCAAAGCGTAACACCCATCTGTGTCATCTCGTCGTGATTTAGCACCTCCATCATCGAGAAAAGCCAAGCGTGTGTCATTGGATCCCTTGTTTCAATCATATGCTCTAGCAGCTCCAGATTCACCAGAGCCCACACGCATCGTGCCATGCTGCATTCGATCAAACTATGCTTCCACGAGTCTATCATACCACACACATAGCATCTGTCATGTGTCGACATATTTCTCTTGTTCCTGACATCTTCTGTGGGAATTGAATTATGTGCTAGCCTCCATAAGAAGCTCCTGATTTTTGCTGGTACAACAACATGCCAAAGCATCTCCCATGATTTCTCACTCTGAGCTATATTTGATGGGCCCGGTCGCTCGTCCAACCAATCCTCTCTTCGCTTTTTTGTAGCTACAATCATTTTGTACGCAGACCATATTGTGAACAAACCATTCTTCTCAAAACCCCATGACCAAAAATCATCCATGTTATGTGTGCACACCGGAATCTGAAGTATAGCTGCGGCATCATTCGTCAGAAAGATCTGTTGAATTATTTGCTCATCCCAGCATGCATTCAAAGGATCAAGTAGCTCAGCCACCATCAGTGGTGGGTTCTGAATAAGAGAAACAATGGTCGCATATTTTCAGGCCTTGGGATCCAGTTCATGTCCCAAATACTGGTGGAACTACCATTGCCAATTCTCCTGATAAGACCTTGTTGCAGCACATCACGCCCCTCTATTACCAACCTCTAGATTTGTGAGGGGTGGTTTCCCAGTTCAGCATCAAGAAAAACTGAGTTCGAATAGTAAACTGTCTTCAATATCCTCGCACTTAGAGATTTAGGTTGCTCCAGAATTCTCCACGCCTACCGCGCCAAGAGAGCCAAGTTGAAGATCTCGAAATCTCGGAAACCCAAACCTCCCATGTACTTCGTCATGATCATCGTATCCCAAGACACCCAATAGGGTTTCCTCTTACCTCTTTTGCTGCCCCACCAGAAAGCCTTGCTCATTGAAGTTAAGCTCTCACACAATCCTCTCGGGAGTTTAAAACATGCCATAGAGTATACCGGAATTGCTTGGGCAATGGTTCAATCAGAACCTCTTTACCTGCTGCAGATAAAACTTTCTCCATCCACCCTTGTATTTTTGCCCATAGACGGTCCTTTAGGTACTTGAAAGCACCATTTTTTGAAGTTCCTACATCTGACGGCATACCCAAGTACTTCTCATTTAATTGCTTGTTTGGTACATTAAGGATTGTTTTAACATCTACTCTCACACTTTCTGGACAGCCTTTACTAAAGAAAATTGAGGATTTATCATTGTTGATCCTTTGTCCTGAAGCATTTGCATAAATATACAGTAAGTGGGAAACTTCCTCCGCCCCCTCTGTTGATGCTTTTAAAAAATAGTAGGCTGTCATCAGCAAACAACAAATGGTTCACCGGCGGTGCCGAGTGGACACATGTATGCCACCAAGGCTAGATGACTGAACTCTGGATTTCGAAAGGCAAGAAAGACCCTCTACTCCTAGCAAAAACAAATAGGGTGAAATAGGATCCCCCTGACGAATACCCCATGTTGGATCAAACTTATCAAGCCGTTGTCCATTAAACATAACCGAGAAAGATACTGATGTGATCATACTCATGATGATGTTTACCCACCTCTCCTGGAAACCCAACTTCAACATGATAGCTCTCAAATAACTCCACTCTACTATGTCATATGCCTTCATCATGTCCAACTTTAATGCACAATGTCTGTGTTTCTGGGCTTTGTTCCTTTTCATAAAGTGTAAGCACTCATAAGCAGCAATAATATTATCTGTAATCAGACGACCCAGGACAAAAGTGTTGGGGAACGTAGTAATTTCAAAATTTTCCTACGCACACGCAAGATCATGGTGATACATAGCAACAAGAGGGGAGAGTGTGTCCATGTACCCTCGTAGACCGAAAGCGGAAGCCTTAGCACAACACGGTTGATGTAGTCGTACGTCTTCATGGTCCGACCGATCAAGCACCGAAAGCACGGCACCTCCGAGTTCTTGCACACGTTCAGCTCGATGACGTCCCTCGAACTCGGATCCAGCCGAGCTTCGAGGGAGAGTTCCATCAGCACGACGGCGCGGTGACGATGATGATGTTCTACTGACGCAGGACTTCGCCTAAGCACCGCTATGATATTATCGAGGAGGACTATGGTGGAGGGGGGCACCGCACACGTCTAAGAGATCAATGATCAATTGTTGTGTCTCTAGGGGGTGCCTCCCTCCCCGTATATAAAGGAGTGAGGGAGAGGCCGACCCTAGAGGGGGCGCGCCAAGTGTGGGGAGTCCTACTAGGACTCCCAAGTCCTAGTAGGATTCCCCTTTCCTTTCCGGAGTAGGAAAGAAGGAAAGAGGGGGAGAGGGAGAAGGAAAAGGGGGCTGCACCCCTTGTCCAATTCGGACCAAAGGGGGGGCACGCGCCTCCTTCCTTTTAGCCTCTCTTCTCTATTCCCGTATGGCCCAATAAGGCCCATATACTCCCCGGCGAATTCCCGTAACTCTCCGGTACTCCGAAAAATACCCGAATCACTTGGAACCTTTCCGAAGTCCGAATATAGTCGTCCAATATATCGATCTTTACGTCTTGACCATTTCGAGACTCCTCGTCATGTCCCCGATCTCACCCGGGACTCCGAACTACCTTCGGTACATCAAAACACATAAACTCATAATATAACCATCATCGAACTTTAAGCGTGCGGACCCTATGGGTTCGAGAACTATGTAGACATGACCGATACACGTCTCCGGTCAATAACTAATAGCGGAACCTGGATGCTCATATTGGCTCCCATATATTCTACGAAGATATTTATCAGTCGAACCATTATGACAACATATGTTAGTCCCTTTGTCATCGTATGTTACTTGCCCGAGATTCCATCGTCGGTATTTTCGTACCTAGTTCAATCTTGTTACCGGCAAGTCTCTTTACTCATTTCGTAATGCATCATCCTGCAACTAACTCATTATTCACTTTGCTTGCAAGGCTTCTTATGATGTGCATTACCGAGAGGGCCCAGATATACCTCTCCGATACTCGGAGTGACAAATCCTAATCTCGATCTATGCCAACCCAACAAACACCTTCAGAGTTACCTGTAGAGAATCTTTAGGATTGATAAAACCTTCTGGTTGCATCATATACAACTCTTCTTTAAGAAAACCATTAAGGAATACAGTTTTGACATCCATTTGCCAGATTTCATAAAATGTGGCAATTGCTAACATGATTCGGACAGACTTAAGCATCGCTACAGTTGAGAAAATCTCATAGTAGTCAACACCTTGAACTTGTCGAAAACCTTTTTTGCGACAAGTCGAGCTTTGTAGATAGTAACACTACTATCAACGTCCGTCTTCCTCTTGAAGATCCATTTATTTTCTATGGCTTGCCGATCATCGGGCAAGTCCACCAAAGTCCACACTTTGTTCTAATACATGGATCCTATCTCAGATTTCATGGCCTCCAGCCATTTCGTGAAATTTGGGCTCATCATCGCTTCCTCATAGTTCGTAGGTTCGCCATGGTAAAGTAACATGACCTCCAGAATAGGATTACTATACCACTCTGGTGCAGATCTTACTCTGGTTGACCTACGAGGTTCGGTAGTAACTTGATCTGAAGTTTCATGATCAATATCATCAAATTCCTCACTAATTGGTGTAGTCGTCACAAGGAACCGGTTTCTGTGATGAACTATTTTCCAATAAGGGAGCAGGTACAGTTACCTCATCAAGTTCTACTTTCCTCCCACTCAGTTCTTTCGAGACAAACTCCTTCTCTAGGAAGGATCCATTCTTTGCAACAAATATCTTGCCTTCGGATCTGTGATAGAAGGTGTACCCAATAGTTTTCTTTGGGTATCCTATGAAGACACATTTCTCCGATTTGGGTTCGAACTTATCAGGTTGAAGCTTTTTCACATAAGCATCGCAGCCCCAAACTTTAAGAAACGACAACTTTGGTTTCTTGCCAAACCATAGTTCATAAGGCATCGTCTCAACGGATTTTGATGGTGCCCTATTTAACGTGAATGTAGCTACCTCTAATGCATAACCCCAAAATGATATTGGTAAATCGGTAAGAGACATCATTGATCGCACCATATCAAGTAAAGTGCGGTTATGACGTTCAGACACACCGTTACGATGTGGTGTTCCAGGTGGCATGAGTTTGTGAAACTATTCCACATTATTTTAACTGAAGCCAAACTCGTAACTCAAATATTCATCTCCATGATCAGATCGCAGAAACTTTATTTTTTTGTTCGATGATTTTCCACTTCACTCTGAAATTCTTTGAACCTTTCAACTATTCCAGACTTATGTTTCATCAACTAGATATACCCATATCTGCTCAAATCATCTGTGAAGGTCAGAAAATAACGATACCCACCACGAGCCTTAATACTCATTGGTCTGCATACATCAGTATGTATTATTTCCAACAAGTCAGTAGCTCGTTCCATTGTTCTGGAGAATGGAGTTTTAGTCATCTTGCCCAAAAGGCACGGTTCGCAAGCATCAAAAGATTCATAACCAAGTGATTCCGAAAATCCATCTTTATGGAGTTTCTTCATGCGCTTTACACTGATATGACCCAAACGACAGTGCCACAAATAAGTTGCACTATCACTATTAACTTTGCATCTTTTGGCATCAATATTATGAATATGTGTATCACTACGATCGAGATCCAACAAACTATTTCCATTGGGTGTATGACCATTGAAGGTTTTATTCGTGTAAACAGAACAACAATTATTCTCTGACTTTAAATGAATAACTGTATTGCAATAAAAATGATCAAAATCATATTCATGCTCAACGCAAACACCAAATAAAATTTATTTAGGTTTAACACTAATCCTGAAAGTATAGGGAGTGTGTGATGATGATCATATCAATCTTGGAACTACTTCCAACACTCATCGTAACTTCCCCTCAACTAGTCTCTGTTTATTATGTAACTCCTGTTTCAAGTTACTAATCTTAGAAACCAAACAAGTATCAAATATTTAGGGGTTACTATAAACACTAGTAAGGCACACATCAATAACCTATATATCAAATATACCCTTGTTCACTTTGCCATCCTTCTTATCCACCAAATATTCAGGGCATTTCCGTTTCTAGTGACCATTTCCTTTGCAGTGTAAGCACCCAGTTTCAGGCTTTGGTCTAGCTTTGGGATTCTTCGCGGAAGTGACAACTTGATTGTCATTCTACTTGAAGTTCCCTTTCTTTCCCTTTGCCCTTTTCTTGAAACTAGTGGTCTTGTCAATCATCAACACTTGATGCTCTTTCTTGATTTCTACCTTCGTTGATTTCAACATTACGAAGAGCTCGGGAATCATTTTCGTCATCCTTTGCATACTATAGTTCATCACGAAGTTCTACTAGAGAATTATGTCAATCACTATCTTATCTGGAAGATTAACTCCCACTTGATTCAAGCGATTGTAGTACCCAGACAATCTGAGCACATGCTCACTAGTTGAGCAATTCTCCTCCATCTTTTAGCTATAGAACTTGTTGGAGACTTCATATCTCTCAACTCGGGTATTTGCTTGAAATATTAACTTCAACTCCTGGAACATCTCATGTGGCCCATGACGTTCAAAACGTCTTTGAAGTCCCGATTCTAAGTCGTTAAGCATGGTGCACTAAACTATCAGGTAGTCATCATATTGAGCTAGCCAAACATTCATAACGTCTGCATCTTCTCCTGCAATAGGTCTGTCACCTAGCGGTGCATCAAGGACATAATTCTTCTGTGCAGCAATGAGGACAATCCTCAGATCACGGATCCAATCCACATCATTGCTACTAACATCTTTCAACACAGTTTTCTCTAGGAACATATAAAAAAACATATGAAAGCAACAACGCGAGCTATTGATCTACAACATAATTTGCAAAATACTACCATGACTAAGTTCATGATAAATTTAAGTTCAATTAATCATATTACTTAAGAACTCCCACTTAGATAGACATCTCTCTAATCATCTAAGTGATCACGTGATCCAAATCAACTAAACCATAACCGATCATCACGTGAAATGGAGTAGTTATCAATGGTGAACATCACTTTGTTGATCATATCTACTATATGATTCACGCTCGACCTTTCGGTCTCAGTGTTCCGAGGCCATATCTGCATATGCTAGGCTCGTCAAGTTTAACCTGAGTATTCTGCGTGTGCAAAATTGGCTTGCACCCGTTGTAGATGGACGTAGAGCTTATCACACCCGATCATCACGTGGTGTCTGGGCACGACGAACTTTGGAAACGGTGCATACTCAAGGAGAACACTTTTATCTTGAAATTTAGTGAGAGATCATCTTATAATGCTACCGTCAATCAAAGCAAGATAAGATGCATAAAAGATAAACATCACATGCAATCAATATAAGTGATATGATATGGCCATCATCATCTTGTGCTTGTGATCTCCATCTCCGAAGCACCGTCATGATCACCATCGTCACCGGCGCGTCACCTTGATCTCCATCATAGCATCATTGTCGTCTTCGCCAACTATTGCTTCTACAACTATCGCTACCGCTTAGTGATAAAGTAAAGCAATTACAGGGCGATTGCATTGCATACAATAAAGCGACAACCATATGACTCCTGCCAGTTGCCGATAACTCGGTTCAAAACATGATCATCTCATACAATAAAATATAGCATCACGTCTTGACCATATCATATCACAACATGCCCTGCAAAAACAAGTTAGACGTCCTCTACTTTGTTGTTGCAAGTTTTACGTGGCTGCTACGGGCTTAGCAAGAACCGTTCTTACCTACGCATCAAAACCACAATGATAGTTCGTCAAGTTAGTGTTGTTTTAACCTTCTCAAGGACCGGGCGTAGCCACACTCGGTTCAACTAAAGTTGGAGAAACTGACACCCGCCAGCCACCTGTGTGCAAAGCACGTCGGTAGAACCAGTCTCGCATACCCAACAATACCGCTAAACCAAAGTATGACATGCTGGTAAGCAGTATGACTTGTATCGCCCACAACTCACTTGTGTTCTACTCATGCATATAACATCAACGCATAAAACCTGGCTCGGATGCCACTGTTGAGGAACGTAGTAATTTCAAAATTTTCCTACGCACACGCAAAATCATAGTGATGCATAGCAACGAGAGGGGAGAGTGTGTCCATGTACCCTTGTAGACCGAAAGCGGAAGCGTTAGCACCGCGGTTGATGTAGTCGTACGTCTTCATGGTCCGACCGATCAAGCACTGAAAGTAGGGCACCTCCGAGTTCTTGCACACGTTCAGCTCGATGACATCCCTCGAACTCCGATCCAGCCGAGCTTCAAGGGAGAGTTCCCTCAGCACGATGGCATGGTGACGATGATGATGTTCTACTGACGCAGGGCTTCGCCTAAGCACCGCTACGATATTATCGAGGAGGACTATGATGGAGGGGGGGCACTGCACACGGCTAAGAGATCAATGGTCAATTGTTGTGTATCTAGGGGGTGCCTCCCTCCCCATATATGAAGGAGTGAGGGAGAGGCCGGCCCTAGAGGGGGCGCGCCAAGTGTAGGACTCCCAAGTCCTAGTAGGATTCCCCTTTCCTTTCCGGAGTAGGAGAGAAGGAAAGAGGGGAAGAGGGAGAAGGAAAAGGGGGCTGCACCCCTTGTCCAATTCGGACCAGAGGGGGGCGCGCGCCTCCTTCCTTTTGGCATCTCTCCCCTATTCCCGTAAGGCCCAATAAGGCCCATATACTCCCCGGCGAATTCCCGTAACTCTCCATTACTCCGAAAAATACCCGAATCACTCGGAACCTTTTTGAAGTCCGAATATAGTCGTCCAATATATCGATCTTTACGTCTCGACCATTTCGAGACTCCTCGTCATGTCCCCGATCTCATTCGGGACTCCAAACTACCTTCGGTACATCAAAACACATAAACTCATAATATAACCATCATCGAACTTTAAGCGTGCGGACCATAATATAACTATGTAGACATGACCGAGACACGTCTCCGGTCAATAACCAATAGCGGAACCTGGATGCTCATATTGGCTCTCACATATTCTACGAAGATCTTTATCAGTCAAACCGCATAACAACATACATTGTTCCCTTTGTCATCGGTATGTTACTTGCCCGAGATTCGATCGTCGGTATCTCAATACCTAGTTCAATCTTGTTACCGACAAGTCTCTTTACTCGTTCCGTAATACATCATCATGTAACTAACTCATTAGTTACAATGCTTGCAAGGCTTATAGTGATGTGCATTACCGAGTGGGCCCAGAGATACCTCTTTGACAATCGGAGTGACAAATCCTAATCTCGAAATACGCCAACCCAACAAGTACCTTCGGAGACACCTGTAGAGCACCTTTATAATCACCCAGTTACGTTGTGACGTTTGGTAGCACACAAAGTGTTCCTCCGGTAAACGGGAGTTGCATAATCTCATAGTCATAGGAACATGTATAAGTCATGAAGAAAGCAATAGCAACATACTAAACGATCAAGTGCTAAGCTAACGGAATGTGTCAAGTCAATCACATCATTCTCCTAATGATGTGATCCCGTTAATCAAATGACAACTCATGTCTATGGTTAGGAAACTTAACCATCTTTGATTAACGAGCTAGTCAAGTAGAGGCATACTAGTGACACTATGTTTGTCTATGTATTCACACATGTATTATGTTTCTGGTTAATACAATTCTAGCATGAATAATAAACATTTATCATGAAATAAGGAAATAAATAATAACTTTATTATTGCCTAGGGCATATTTCCTTCAAAAAGCAGACTGCTCCTCAGATGTGATCTCTGGAAGTATACTTTTCAAACGGTTAGATATGACCTTTGAAAGCTATTTTATATAACACATTGCAAAGGCTTATAGGACGAAATTGAGATAATAAACTTGGACTTTTAACCTTTGGTATTAGGACCAGAATCGTACTGTTCAGCTCATGAGCACTCTCTTTACCTTCAACAATGCTTATTACCACCTTTGTTACTGCCTCACCACAAATGTCCCAATGCTTTTGGAAGAATTGGGCTGGAAAGCCGTCTGGCCCAGGGGCCTTTAGCGGAGACATCTGAAATAAAGTTGTTTTAACCTTTGTTGTTGTGTACGTTGCATTGAGCATACTGTTCATCTGTGGTGTTACCTTGCAAGGTACTGTATCCAGAACACTCTCCATGTTATTAGTCCCTTCCGATGTGTACAAGTTGGTATAGAAGGAATTTGTCATATCCTTCATCTCCTCCTTATCGTCTGTTAAGGTCCCATTCTCCCTCATCAGACTCTTAATCATATTCTTCACCCTGCGCACATTTGCCCGAAGCTGAAAATAGTGTTTTTGTCTCCTACACGTAGCCATTCAACTCGTGCCCTTTGCTTCCACATTAACTCTTCCCTTTTATATAGTTCCACGAACTCCGTTTTAATCTCAACCTCTCTAGGCGAGGGACCCACTCGTCCAGGTACATCCCGCAGAATCTCAAGTTCCCGTTTAAGCTTTCTGATGCTCCGCTTAACATTCCCGAAGGTTTTCCTATGCCATGAAGACAGCGAAACTGATAAATTCTTCAGACTCTCGGCTATTTCAGTCATCGTGCTTGAATCTCCCAGGTCCCATGCCTCAGCCACTTTGGAATGCAACGGTGGTTCAAACTCCCACATTGATTCATATCGGAAACACTTAGCCACCCTTGGCTCATTAGCCACAACCAGATCCATCATTATTGGTAGATGGTCAGAGGTCACCGCTGTTAAGTGTCTCACTGTCGCCTGAGGGAATAAGGACGCCCATGAAGAGCAGGCCAGGAACCTATCCAGACGCACTCGCATGTATGTCCCTCCCGCTACCTTCTTCTCGAAAGCCCAGCTCGGACCAGTGTAACCCACGTCAACAAGGGCACAATCATTCACCACACTCCTGAAAGCATCAATTTGTCCTTAGCTTCTCTGCCCTACTCCATCATGCTCTCTCAAATGCAATACCTCATTGAAGTCTCCCATTACCACCCATGGGGAGTGGATGCTCCCAGTGAGGTCACGGAGAGTGTCCCACGTTTTATACCGCTCGGGTACCTGAGCTTCACCATAAACGCACGTAAGTCTCCAGGCGCTAGGGCCTAAATTATCGATCATCGCATCAATATGATACTTAGAATAACCAGAACCTTTCAGTTTTATTTCATCATTCCAGAATAAACCTAGACCTCCACTTCTCCCATCACTACTCACAACATAGCTACTATCATAACCTAGTTCTCCCTTCAGCTTCTCGACATGTATTTTATCAATTTGAGTTTCGACAATGCATAATACGGCCGGGATAAATTTCTTTGCGAGCTCGCGAAGTTCGTGAACTGTCGCGGGATTACCCACACCACGATAGTTCCAACATAATAAACTCATTGTGCCCGGCGGCACTCCTCGGGGGAGCCCGCCGATCTTGCATCTTCCTTAGTAGTTTCTCCTCCACCATTTGCTTCCTTGTCTTCATTCCCTATGACAGTATGTTCGTCACAGAACAAGCTATCTCTCTCTTGTCGTCTCGCTTCTTTGGCCTCTTTACCTCCTTCATCGGCGATACATAGACTGGGGGCAGCGGTGGAATCCCCGTAGGTTTCTCCCTTATAACAAGCGTCGAGGAGCCGCTATCCACCAGAACTGAATCACCCAAACTCGGGGATGCAGTACCCCCATGGGGTGTACTATTTTCTGCAGACTACCTTTTATTTGAGATTGTGGTGTTCCCCTCCGTAGCCTCCCCAGTCGCATCATCATGCGTTTCCCTTATTACATTTGGCTCCCTTGGTCCTGTCCCTCCAAAACCGGACGTTGAGTTCATCTGCAACTCCTGCTGATGTGACTGTTGTTGCCCGGGCTCAGTATGCTGCGCATTGAAAACGCCATGCTTGATTGGGATTGAAGGGTGCCCTCCCTCTTCCTCTACCTCTTGCATTCCTCGGGCCACCCTGGCCCCTCTGGGATCCATAGCTACTTCTCCCTTCTTGTCTGAAGCGCACAGTATTGGCTAGAACAAATTCTCCCCATTCAAACTTGGACTCATCATGAACTCCATCACTGCACTCCTCATGCCAATGCCCAAATTCACCACAATGGAAACAGAAAACTGGCAGCTTTTCATATTTTACTTGGTATCTAACCATCTCTTCTCCCTTCCAGTCACGAACCTCTTGATCTTAGCATATATATATCTATCTTCACCCTCACTCTGACAAATTCAGCAAAGAAACCTGCTGGGAGCTTTAGCTGGACTTCCTCTACCTCCCCGATACGAGATGTCATCCCCCTAACCGCCGGTTCAATCAGGAAATTATCGGGAAGCCGATGGATCTGTGCCCATACTACCATCTTGTCCAACTTAAAGCTATCAGGATTTTTAAAACCATCGTACTCATCCATGATTACAGCATGATCTCTAAACAGCCACGGGCCCTCCAACATGGCCTTGTTCCAATCACCCAAACATCCAAATTGAGCAGTAAATAGGTTATCTTTGATCTTCCTCACACTACAGGCTTAGCCGGATTCCATGCCGCCCGCATGTCCCCGTACAGAGCATTAGGGCTGAAATTCTTCAGGGTGTGTACTCTGGCAATGGCCAGCCACTTCGCCGGGGCTCCCAGGTCCGGCAGTTCCTCCTCCCAAACAAAAGCATCATCCTCCTCTTCCTGCAGATTAAGCCGTGCAAGTAACTCTTCCGGCGACTCCCTTGCCTGCCGCCCCTGCGTACTCGATTCGGCCGCCATCTTCTTTCTGATCTGGACGTTCTTCACAAACCCTAGCACTCTCCCTCGATAACCCTAGCGAAACCCAGGCGGGGGCAAGATCACAGAGGATCCCCCTTTGTCACCCTTGAAATAGTTTATGGGCTTATGGTGCACTTCACTTCTTTGCGGAGTAAAAGGATAGAAACACGCTGATACGGAGTAGTAACAGACACGTAGCGCCGGTAGATGCCAAACGTATGGGCCAAACAATCCGTTGGCGTTCAGGTATTACCATGTCGGTCGGATGGGTCCAAGAGGATAAGAAAAGGCCGCCGCAAAGAAGCCACGAGACGAGAGGATGGAAAGGTCGATATGCTACCGGCTTTTGTCCTGACCTGACCGGGCGCGCACTCCAGTTCCCCGTCGAGCCGAAAGAAGTGCACCGCAAGGAACCATCAATCACCGTCCCCTCCCGGCTCCCGGAGTGGATCACGACTAGACATTCCATTCCATCACAACTACACTAGGCAAAACCAGGATGTCGCGCCATTGCGCTCCTCTCCACGCGATCTCCCCGCGCGCTCGCCACGCCTCGCGCTCCACAGTGCACTCCCCGCCACGCGGCCGCGCCCCCTCCCTTTCCCCCGCCTCCCCGCCCACCACCTCACGAAACCAGCGGCCGCCACGGCAACCAGCCTAGTGGCCCGCGCGCCCACAAATATTCCTCGCTTTCCCCCCTCTATCTCCATTTCTCCACCGCCGGCACATCCCGGGAAACACCAGAACCCGATTCCATTCCGTCGCCCTTTTATGCGTGTGGCCGGGTGGACAGAGCCCTCTCTGCAGCTTTAGCGGGTCGCCAGGCCTTGTCCAGAGCATGTGCCACCCGGGGCTGCCGCCTCTGCCGCCGGGCTGCGCGGCCAGGCGGCGGCCGCGGCCGGCGCGGGTCATCGCGCCCACGCCCACGCCTTCGCCGCAGCGACAGGCGCACCAGCACCACTACTGCGTGTGCTCGCCCACGGCGCACCGGGGCTCGTTCCGGTGCCGCTGGCACCGCGCCAGCTACGCGTGGGGCAGCGGCCGCGGGAGGGCGGCGGCGATCGGGGCCGTGCCGTAGCCGAGGCGGCCGGTGACGCGTGCGAGGGTGGTGACACCTACGCCGGGCACGTGCCGCCCGCAATGTGTACGTGTTCTCGGCCCATGGCGCCATCTTGTCCGCCCCGCTGTGATCGTCAGCTCATGTGAATGTACATACTTGTCAGAAGAAGTAGATGCAGACAAAGTAGCAATGCATGTTTAATTTCTATAAGCTGGTACATTTGTTCTGAAAATAGCATCACATGGTTACTCCATACATGCAGAATAGCATTGTGCAATCGTGTGTGGCCATCGAGAAATCAATCAAAATTGGGTTCATGCGTGTGGTGACAGACTATGTACTACACTACAGCAAACAAAGAACATGTAGTATGTCAGTCCATTGTGATCAGGCCTGGACCTCCCTTCAGCGAGCGGTGCAGAGGCCGTGATCGCTTGAAGCCGAATATGTCGGTAATCCGGCAAGTTTTGGGCGGATCAGCCTCGGCGATCGCCTTCTTGAACTCTGCCGAATGGTTGCCGCTGAAGACCTGCACGCTTACTGTCCTCCTTTGAGGGGCGTCCACCTTTATGTACTCATCAAAGTATTCGATGAATTCTTCTTTCTTGAGCTCTCTTAGGAGAGCAACCTGCAAACGGTTTTCGAGGTCATATATCTTGCGGATCCAGGACACAGCCTTTTTTCCTGTGGTAAAAAGAGTGATGTGTTTTCTCGAAACAGAACTTTTGAAAATTGCACTAGTTTTGGCCCACTTTTCCGGCTTGCTTTTTGTTTCATGCAGTTTTCTCTCATATATCACAGCGTGTATTGTTGCCCGAACAAAAGCACTTACCTCGGACTCGACCCTATCAAACTTGAGAGTTCCGGCTTCAATCTCTCCCCAGTAGAAGCCAGATTCCTCCCACAAGTTTTTAAATTTCTCCAGTTTCGAATCAATAAGTGATTTGACATTTCTCTGCCATAAGCAAAACACGGCAATGTCAAAATGCTTCGTTAATGCCAAAACCTTTTGTCTTTTGACAAAGAAGACACTAATGGGCTAATGTAGTCCAATATGTGGAACAGATCATATCATGAGTAATTGGGTACTTATGAAAGAGATGCGCAATTTGGCATGGTACATCAATTAGTTCTGAAGCCAACTGAAGCCACTAACCTTGAAATCCTTGTCGGACAGTTCATGGATTTTGCTTTCGAATGTCTTAAAGAATTCATCAATTCTAGAATCAAGATATGAAGGATCCTAGGATTCCGTAAAAAGGTCAGTAGGAGAAAGTGGCAAAAAAGTATGTCATATTTGTTACTCAATCTTTCAACATGTACCTTCACTGTGGATTGAATAACAACCTCGAGTGCCCAGACTCCACGATCAGATCTGAGGGATCAAAGTAAGTTGGGATTATAAATGAACAGTGCAAACAAAATGTGTATGTTTCTCTTGAAAGGACGTACCTCAGAGAAAGATATGTTATATACCCAAGTTGCTCAACAGTCCGCAGCTGGTTGAAAGCAGGCTGACTAGAAATTAGAGAGAACAACTCGAGTTTGATATTTGAGAGGGCGTCGTCCTGATGGACCTGGATACATTGAATACGCTTATATTAGTAACCTGGCATGCTGCTTGTTATAGAACGCATTTGACATGAGACAGTTCTTCTACTTCTTAGGATATTACGCAACTCCCTGTAGAACAATTCTCACTTTGTATTTTAGTACTTTGAACTACTTGAACCACTTCTAACAAATTTGGCTGTGTGCATCATGGTGATGCAAAGACCGGGGCCTCCTCTTTTCAAAAAAGAAATAAAAACTCCCTGTAGAAAAATATTTCTTAAAGGAAGTTAACAGAGCAAAACCGTCACCATGTTTTATATACCTCGTCATGTCACACTCAGTCGCATCACTGTATTTTATCGATTCGACATGTTATTGAATCAGCAGGGCCTCACTTAGTGGTTCAAGCATGCCATTGCTCTCCTCACAGACAGGTCAAAAATAATGTAGCACTAATTATCTGTCACCTATGAACATGCCTCTTATGCATGTTCAAGTCATGCCTCGGGTTAGTGACTCAAGGCTGAGATGTTTCAATCATGTAGTGCAACTGAGTATGCGGTCATGCCCCGACATGGAATATACTTCGTGAGCCGACCAGGAGCCAGTTATTAGTTATATATTTGATTAGTTTTGCACTATTCTTGGCCACTTTTATTATGTTTAATTTGGAGTTCTTGGCGTTATATTTTGCATGTAAGAAAACATTTCAGAACAATGTTCAAGTAGGGAAAAGTAGCACTCTCCAATTGTTTTGAGTTGCCGCAATTGAGTGGTGAGCAGCCATAGTCCCCTCCACATTGTTCCAACTACTACTGGGTTTTTACCTAAAAAAAAAACTACTACTGGATTGATCATAACCAGTAATTATCTGGGAACAGGCTCACCAATTGATGACTAGCCATTAGTTTGGCTACAAATATCAGAAGGTACTGATCACCAACGAGTAATCGTCTTCGATAACATGAACTGCTTAAGTTTAGAAGAAGCCTATACCTGAATATATTGGACAACCGATGAATTCTCATTCTTCTGATTTAATCCCTCAATTTGGTAGCAACATTTTATCTCTTTTTCAAGCATGATAACCCTCTTGACCAGGTATTGTGATGGAGACATGGGTTTGAATACAGAATTGGGGGTATTAAATATAGTATCTTCGATCTCCTGGACAATAGACTCAGCCTCACCTGGCTCAATGTTTCCTACAAGAAGAGTTCTTAATTATTATTAAGCACAGTCAGAATTGCATTTCAGTCCTGTCCTTAACATTTAGTAGAGTATTTTTTTTTGCGGGGTAACATTTAGTAGAGTATTAACATGGAAGTTTACCAAACCTTGAACATAGCATTCCAAGTACGTCTTCGATAGCAAGTGCGGCACAAACTTCGCAAGAGAATCTGACTCAAGCTTAGAAAGAGCTTGAAGTTTCTCTGCCAAAGGCCATTTTTTCTCTTCCAATATTAATGAGAGATAATACGAAGCTTGAGAGTATGGTTGGCTGAAGTTAAAATTTTGGTAATCCTTGACAGAAGTTTCCTGTAGTAGCAAGATGTTGGTAAAAAAAGTAGGCATGAAAGAAAGTCACGGCTTCAAAAAGCACCGCTAAGAATCTGAAGGGAAATAATATTCCCAGTCTAAAAATCAACAATGGTGAGATTCCGTACTATAACTGCAACTAAAAATAAGTACTGTGTTGTAACACCCTCACCACAAATCTGCTGCAATGGATCTTAAGAAATTATTAATTTTCTATATAGTGTCTAAATTCATGTGCTTGTGTAAATGAATATGTAGTCTCCAAAACCTTTGTTATTCATATTTAAAGAAGGTTGCTATAAATTTCACAGAAGTACTATGTTACAAAAGATGCAAAATAATGAATCATAATTATGTATGCAGAGTGTTCAGGAACCCTTTATGAATTTGGTTCTAGCAATATCGTGTCCACAACTTAAAATCTGAAATACCTCAGTTTTGATCATCTACCAGTTGCAATCCACAGGATAAACAGTGTTCAGTGAAAGAAAAATTAACGCCTTTTAAGTTGATCCACACAAGTTGATGAAGAAGACACTAGGTAATACAAATGTGTCCGAGCGAAATTATGACAGTTGACAAGGAAAACTAAGAATCCACATCTGACCTTCAGGGCAGAAAACCTGTTTGGTTTAACTACAAAGTTCACTATTTGCTTCATTATGGCATGTAGCAGAACTCTCATCTTGTCATTGTAACCACCTACGCACACCTTCAAAACAACAAAAAATCGGGTATTGTTTGAGTTCGAATTCAAAACTGGGTAAAAACCAGCAACATCGTAATGCACGAAGAGCAATTTAGCTGTCCGGAACACTCATAGGAAACAGAAAGAATGCAGCAACAGAACTAAACCTGGAATCCAGTGGAAGTAAGATATATCGAATAGAATAAACCCGCAATTTGAGCATCATAAGCTACAAAAGGCAGAAACTAATTGTCAGTGTACATTAGTACATAAAGTTGGAGGGAACAATCCCCAGACAGTCTGTTCAATATGGTAAAATATGCAATTATTCAGATAATTTCAGAATTGTTGCTTACCATAAGCATTCAAGTAATCGACTAACAAATCGACAAAGAGACTTGTAGATACGGCTGCTTCGGGGGAGTGGCTTGACAATGGGCAGTGGAAATCAATTATAATGTAAACCTTCGGAGTGAAGAACAGCATGTCGGGCTTATACCACAGCCGTGAAAGTGGCGTCTTCCTTAATATTGTCGGAAATGTAACCTGGTGAAACAGTTCTACTTTTGTCAAAATTAATATACTATGTTTGATAAAGTATATATACTTTGTGAGTATATATAAATTTTGATAATTCATACAAAGTGTGCTAATGTGAACACACAACAAACAAGCCGTTCCAAATTTTACCTTGTCTGGCACTTCTTTAAGAGATAAATCCTTTGGAACGAAAATGTTTGGCTTTGGGAGATAAAGCTTCTCAGTAGGAGCTTTTTGAATCCATTGCTGCCACATAGAGGCATAAGATGAGAAAATAATAATTGGAACATGATATTGCTGGTGCGCGTGTAGGTAAGGGTGGGGGTGCAAACCTTTATCATGTATGGAGTGACATTTTCAATAGAATATGATGTATTGTACCAAGGCTCAGCACGATTGGTAGATCCTTCAAACTTTTTAGATTCACAGAGTATTCTACAGACATAGAGAAGTATTGCATCAAAGAAAGAATGAAGGCATGATATTTCGCATTGTATGCTAGTTTATGTGCATAACCGCAGATCATTTGACACAAGCTTATATCAGTAAAATTGAAGTTCAAGATATGAAGTAAGGCCATGGCCAGTGATAATTCTTTATTGATGAGTCCCAGTATCAGTTCCTCCCTCTGTAACTTAATGTAAGACGTTTTTGCAGTATATTAAGTTACAGAGGTTGTACTAATTAAGCAATGGCAGACTTCTGCATATACATTCATATGTTGGCATACAGACAGAATATGCATATAGAAGCAGGAACAATCAAGGTTGTCATGTGAACGGTGGATGCTTACCTAACTCTTTCGGGTGACAATTCATCAAGTATCATATTTATTCTATTTGGCGCATACTTTGACGGCAATGATTCTCCAACCAGCCATTCCTCTGGTGGGAACAACTGCAAGTCAGTTCATAAGCATATCCGTTAGAAGAAAAAAGATACTACTGAAGTACAAAGAGATATACATCAGAGTTCACAAATTATTGATCACAAGGAACTGTAAAAGCTGAAAAATTAGAGCTCTACAGAAACATACCCGCATGCTTGAGACAGTAGCTGTGACATAGCTGATTGGATGGACTTTGTCTTGATAGTGGAATTCTGTTTCATTTATTGACGCAAGCTAGAAAACAACGAACACATTAGCATGTATATTTATGTAATTAAATGTAATCATAGTTTCTCCTCACTCTGCTTGTGAGTTGTAAAATTTTGAACTATGAATTGCTTCAGCAAACAACCTTGGGTAACAAAATTTAAACTCAATGAGATCGTTTTATTAAAAGAACACATCAGAGTCCATGGGTGCAATGTTCATATTCAAAGTAACTGCGCATTAGGAGCATAAATCATCAAATAACTACATACATGATTAAACGATGTGTCTGTCAGTTACCTCATCAAATATCCATTCATGGATTCCATCTTCTTTTAATAGGTGGAGGTATTTGAAGACCAACCCAATAATATCCTCCATGTGGTCTGAAATCGTTGGATATGCACATAGCTTACTAAATTGTACTATCAAGGTGTGCTTAAAACTTAAAAAAAAAGTTATAAGAGAGCATAATGAAGATGAGATCTTACCATGACCAGCATCAGTGAGCCTCATGCCTACTGAGAAAAAAGAGTATTCATTGCTGTCACTGCCGGCACCAGCCACCAAATCCATGGCCCATCCTGATGTAGTCAAAATAGAACTGTCGCAGGTCACACAAGTTGACAAAAGAAACAAAAGAATGACCAGTGTTTGAGTACATAAGCTGGCAAAAGAATATTTACAACAATATACTGCTGAAGTTAACTTGCCTAATTCCTTTATAATGTGGAAGATGGATCCCTCGCCTTCATGCCCAATAAGATGACTGAGATAACGGCAAGGACCTTCTTTGTAGAACTGGATGTTAGGTGTAACTGGCCATGATATTTTTAGGTAGTTGCCTTCTATTATTGGGATTGCTTTGACAAGAAGCTGTGTGACAAGGACAGAAGAAAGTATGCGAAATTACATATCCATTGCCATTCCTGTATTTACTTTTAGTGTGACTGGTGTTGTTTCAAGTTACCTGTAAATGTTCTGCTGAAAGGGGCTGACTTGGACATTTGAAGCTTATCTGGTCTGTGTTCTTGACGTGACTAAACAGGCTTTCAACTAAGCTTTGAATGCAATCGAGACTCTCTACAAATCATTTTATCAGTAACAAATAAGTTCAAGTATGCCAAAATTGATGAACCTTTACTACTTACCTTTTCCATAAACAACAAGATGCATAAGATTTGCTGAATAATTCTCGTAAAACTTGAGAAGCTCAAGCCTGATATCCAAACCCCTCTCTTTTGGTTTAGTTTCCAGTGTTTCCCAACTTCCTGATGCATTAAATAACATAATTTCAAATAAGATGCAAATTCCGGAAGGAGATTGTATATTAGGCATGCACAACAAGATTTTGAAAAAAATATACATGATTTTTGTTAGCATTTGTATGTGAATTAAAAAAGTGTGATCTCTGAATCTGGTAGAAACATATTAAGGGTTGGAACACAGGAATACTCGGACGTCAAATTGATTTGCATACTCACTTATACAGTAATACAAAACAACAACCATAATTAGCTGGATGAGTATTAGCAATGTCTGAATACCAACAATTGCTTACCCGTACTGAATTTATGGTAAGGATGATCCTTTGAGGCCAGATGCTTTTGAAGCTGTGAAAAAAAATACTCTAAAATGAAGTAACAGACTAACAGTGCAGCAGGGCTAACGGGATATACAGGATGATGATAAATCAGGCTAAGATCATGCCAAATATGGTTAATTTGAAAGAAAACTGGCATTCTGAGTAAGTCAGTGTAAGCCGGGCTTATATCATGCCAAATATGATTGTATGGAAAGAACAAATATTCATAACGCCTTTACTTCAGCAATTTCAGTTTCTGATGCAGATATGACATTATTGCACGAAAGGATATCACATGTATCTAACTAAGAAGGTTGAGACTCTGAAGTACCTGATGCATTCTCCAGCCATCTGACAACAGATTTTTCTTGTGTTCTGTGAGAACAGTGAAATATAACATTATCCACAATGTGTTTCTTAGTTCTTACTACTCCAAAATCCAAATAAAACGTAAACATAAAGTAATTGTGATAAGCTAAAAGTTATGTTAGATGCAAATAGCACTAGAATGTATAAAGCAACTGCTCACCAGAATCAACAGCCTTGATCTCTCTAAGAACAGCATCCTGCGACATCAGTGGCTTAATGAAGAACTGGGCAAATCTGCGCAACACAAATCACCTACTTATTTATTGTTTTATAAAGAATCATGCAAATTTGCAGAACAGAAATCACGACCTGATTCAATGTGCATGCATTAACTGAACAAAATACTACTAAGAAAGTTACCTATCTAAGGCTTCTTCGAAATTGTCCGCGTTAACATCAAAATAGAAATTCGTTGTCTCGGAGGATGTAAAGGCATTGGAAGAACCGCCGTGCTGATATTTTTCACGACATGCCAAATACTCAAAAAACATATAATCCAAGTACACTGAATGTAACTTCCAAGCATGAAACAGAATATTTAAGCTGGTATGAAATAATCATATTGACGGGTCCCAGAAGTAAAATCATAGACCATTTTACAAGCTTGTGATAGGACAACAAAGTTGTTGCTAGTTGGGATATTAGTGATACTTCTATGAACAGCATTCATCACGCCATGTATTGGCACCACAACACCATAGCATATTGGCAACTGGCAAGAGGATGCACTTAAGCTTCAGGGGCTGTTTGGTTAGCGCCCAGGACTGCCCTGCCAAATCAAGGGCGTGCCAATTTTTTGGCGTACGATTCTGCCGCCGCTGCCAAGC
Organism: Triticum dicoccoides; assembly: GCF_002162155.2. NCBI lineage: Eukaryota > Viridiplantae > Streptophyta > Magnoliopsida > Poales > Poaceae > Triticum > Triticum dicoccoides. The sequence goes on along the minus strand of NC_041385.1, from coordinate 578,181,273 downwards.
CAAAGCATGGGCGCAAAAAGTAAAGAGGAGGTGTACTAGCGACCAAAGAATTGGCAGGGTAAGAAAGCGCTGGCACCAATCCAAACGCCCTCCTAGACTGGTGGTCAACGCCAAAATATTGGCATGGCAGCGCTCGGCTGCCATCCAAACAGACCCTCAGCCTTCAGAATTAGGTGTGTTTGGTTTGAGAGTGCGACAGGTTACAACTGGGCCTTAGGCATAACCACAGTTTATGGCAAGAAGGTATCATTTGGTCATCACGATGGAATAGGAGGTGAGCTATGGTACAAGCATAAATTTGCTTGCACAATGTTTATTGCCAAGCACTGGTATGTGGTATCAGCCATAAGTCATTGGCACAGTGGCACCTATCATAGTCTAAGATGCATATTCCTTTCAGTTGTTCTCTATCTCATGACTTATTTTCTGATTGGCCCAGAATCATCTAATGTATATGCTCTGCAGGGACGGTAAACCTGGTTCAAACTCTTACAAACCTGGCATTAACGCGTGAGTAATAATTGCAAGCAAACGTATGATGAAATGAAAAGCGGTACCTCCGAGATATATTTTGTATAATCTTGTTCTCCAGGGTATTTCTCGCTGGCATAAAACAGCATATGCTCTGCAAGTAAGCCCATGGTAATAAATAAATAAAGAGAAAAAATTGCTAAAGAGAAAATCAACTTTGATTTGATGCAACCAACATTCATCATGCTAATTGTCTCCTCCACACAAATGGTTTACTACTCTATACTTACTGGGTGTGTCTAGGGCACATCTAGATGTGCTCTAGTTATTGCACATCTAAGTGAGTGAATCAAGTATAAGAGGAAAAGAAAATATCCACATGAATCTCGACGTAAGATCAATGACATAGGACTTAGATGTGCAATACTTATGGCACATCTAGATGTGCTTAAACTCTGTCAAACATTTATTTTAAACTAGTGAAGCAAGTATTACCCACTCTCTCCATCAATTTGCGTTCATGTGGGTTTTCTGAAATGAACCCCACACGTGTACTGCTCTGCGCGTGCATCGAGTAGAAATATCCTGTGTTGTTACCACGGGTAGAACGCAGACGCCAGACAAAATATCAACACGGACTCGTGGAGTGAGAGCATCCTGCTAGGCAACAACGTGTATGTGCAGTGATCTAGAGAGCGACAGGGTCCCATATCCTGGAGCGATGGACCCCGCCCAACCAAACTCGTGTCTCGCATGAAACTCTTGGATCGTTCAACAAACGCATAATTATGCCCATCACATAGTACTGACATCACCAAATATAATTTGGCTGGAAACCTGAGAAGCATTTAAGAAAGACATTCAGCTAGCCGGCTGTCGTACACTCGTACTCTGCTGCTACCGGCGAAGGCAGAACATGTACGGCCCGATGCCCGCACCACTGAGATCAATCATGGATGCTCTGAACTTTAGTCCGAACCGTCAGTCAATGGCGTGATCCGACGGTGAAAACACGCCGGGCGACACTGACTGGACCAAATCAATGGGCCGATTCATTCAATCAACTTTTCGATCGGAAAAGGAAAAAACATCCATTGACCTGGCCGCAAATCTGCGACGCCATCATTGGCGGTCAGGAAGGCCTAAAGCGGCAAGGCACTGCCCAATGGGGGAGAAGTGGCCAAGGAAGCATTCCTCCGTCACTCGATTCCATGGAGACAAAATTTGGAGGAGACCCCAGCCGGATCCCAAAAGGGGGAGGAGATTCATCTGACGCCGACGCCGTTGCGCAGGAGCACTGCGCTGGGTCCAGCGAACAGCCCCCATCCAATCCAACCAACTACTACCTGGTCAGAAAGTAAAGTAGTAGTACTCGCCCCAGGAATCCGGTGTTTCGGTTAGTTAGATCACGAGCGCCCACGCAACGAACCGGAATCGGAGCCACGGTGTGGCGAGCGAGATGGCCGGCGACGGCGACGAGAGTGGACGGAGAGGGAAGGGAAGCGAGTGGACTCACCGAGGAAGTGCGCGAGGCCCTCGAGCCCCTCCGGGTCGCTGAACGAGCCCACGCCGACCTCCATACACGCCGCCGCCTGCGCACAAACAACAACAACAACGCCGGATGAATCACGCGAGGAAAAACGTCGACCAACTGGCGAGCATTCATTCGCCGCTTCGGCGAGCGAGAGAGAGCGGGCCGGGGCGGACCTTGTCGGTGTCGGCGTCGCTGATGAGGAGGCACTCGAGCGCGTTGGGGAGCAGCAGGCGGCGGTACTCCCGCTTGTCGCTGCGCGCGCGGATGAACTCCACATTGCCCGCCGCCGCCGCCATGCGCGCCGGCTCGCCCTAAACCTCCTCCTCCTCGCTTGGAGGCGCTGGGTCCGGTCTCTCTCCGGCGGTGGATGGATTGGAGGCTTAAGGCTCGAAGCTAGTGGGGGCGCTAGTATTCTATGCTTTGTCGCTGCCGCCGTCCCGTTAATATATGGAGGGCAGGGCAGGGCAGGGGGGTGGGTGGCCTCGGCCTTCGGCTTCGCTTGCGGCTGCGGGAGCCGGGAGGAGTCTCAAGTCTGAACCGAGGTGAACTTCACTTTGATGGGATGGCCGGATGGGAGACGTCTCCGTCTGTTGCGGGGTTGCGATGGTGCTAGATGACGAACGCCTTTTCCCTACCGGCGAATGACGTGCTCGCGACGGCGAGGCGGTCCCTCCCCGGTTCTGAGTTCTCCTCGGCGCTCGGCGGTCGCCAGCCGGGTCGTGTAGGCATGTAACAACAAATTTGGAAGAAACGTATGTAGGCATGACAATTCATCGTGCCGTGCGAGTAGTCTGGCTTTTGTCTCAGCTTGGAGTCTCCTGCTGCCGTATGTCCAAGAAATTTACCCTGCCTGTGCTCTAACTTCTGTGGTGCAGGGCGCTAGATTCGACTTACCGAGCACGCCCAAGATTAAACGGACAACTGCTCTCACGACCCCAATTTGCATTGACGACACTAGTTAATTGAAAAGGTTTCGAAGGTACTCCCTCCGTTCCAAAATAAATAACTCAACTTCGTACTAACTTTAGTATAAAGTTGGGTCATCTATTTTGAAACGGAGGGAGTAACTAAAAAAAGGAAAAGGTTTCGAAGGCACTAGGTTACAGCACTGTTTAGCTGCTGATGTGTAATCGCACCTCACATTTTCACCTCACTGAGCTTCAGATGCGCCCGCTTGCTGAAAATCACAAGCTACATGCCAAAGAGCTTGACGTGATTGACGAGAATCACACATCTCTGAACCTGACCTAGTCACAAGGTAAAACCAATTGTATGACACAGTTTTACAACGACGTGACGTAGAAACACAGTTTTACAACGACGTGACGTAGAAACGCAGCTGCGAGTCTTGATAAATAAAACAGCAGCTTTATTTGCGAGAGTAAAATTGTAATCGAAGTGCTCCATTAAATCTAGCTGGCTCCAATTGTGAACATGCATTTGCATTTTGAATGTAACAATAAAACATTTCACCTTTGAGTACTCTCGGTGCCCTATCAGCTACCGTATTTCCAACATAAGAAGGTAAAAAAAGGTACTGGTAAAATACATCTTAGTAATGAAATCGTGCTAAACAAACAATCCCTAAAGTTCATCCAACTTGGCGCCTGAAATAACAGGACTGATTCTCCTCCAGGAACTGCCAGTAGAGGCGCATTGACAAAAAGTCGCAGCCATCACTTGTGGCGGGTTGGAGAGGCCCATGTTTCTGTTCACTGTACAGAAGAACACAACTTCTACCAGCATCGGGACTTCTACCAGCATTGGGATCATCCGCAAGGGCTTAGCCAGGCGCAAAGGCTACTAAGGAGAATATTCGCAATGTGCAGCTGAACAAATACAACCATGTTTGCTGTTAGTTAGTTTTCGAATGATTCTGGGGCGAGGAATCAGTAATGAGCTCCATCTCTATGTCCTGCTGCCTTTTGCGATAATCCTGAGCTGTTGATGTGACGATCTTAATGAAGAAGTTCACAAGCACAAGCCACACTACAGTGTTCCAGACCAACGCAAAAGAGAAATTCCACTGTTTATCCTGTACAAATGACAGTTACAGAACATCAATGAACAGGTAAGAAAAAACTAAAAATCAAATGACATGAAAATGAAGATACCGACCTCCATTTGTGAATGTGAGACTGACACAGGTGGTGATAAATACTTCTCCTTAGCACTGTGGAGTTTGGCAATTACAGATGGCAGGGTCGCTGAAAACCCAGGAATGTGCTCAAATATCCAGATCAACTCCTTCTCCATAAAATACAAGAGTTGGTTGTTGCACAACGAGATGATAAACAGTGTCTGCAGAAGTGAGAAGGTACAATTCATGTGTCAGTACAGAGAGACTGCAAATATTCATTTCAATCCAACCAGATAAATAAGGTGTCAAACTGACAATAAACCAAAATGATAAGAAACTCAGTTGAACATAGTACGAAATTGATAGTTTTCCAACTAAGTTTGTTTGATATTCAGGAAGAAAAGGAGCACAAAAAGAAGCAAAATTGTATCACTCATAGTTTGTTTGTTCTGTTGTGAGGAAAGAAAAAACAAGGTAACAATAAAAATCAAAATTTAAAAAGAAACAGCAATTGGTATGGCAGGTACATCATGTACTTTTGATGCAAGCATTAATGGCATTATTATTTGATCACAGTAAAGATAGTATTTGAGTGAAATCTCTGATACAATTCACACCATATTCTGCAGAGATCACACAGAATAATCAATGTAGCCATGTAGGTCACAACTACAATTTTGCATGGGTTGTAGGGGTAGGGGTAGCTTGTAAGATTTCAATATTTTGGTTCTAACTGGACAGAACCGAAAAGACATGATCACATAAAGTATGCCTAAAAATATATATTAAAATGATGAAGTTAATACATGATTATCTCATAGGATCTGAAAGCAGACCGGTATACCAAATCACCAGCAGACCAAGAGAAAAAATAAACATGTGGTACCAAGAGAAACACAAATTAATGCCAGGATTTTTCAGTAAAATGTATATACCACAAACCTGAATATGAGTTTTGATGATGGCCTTCCCGATCAAAGTTGCAAAGAAAAACTCCCAGAAGGGTATACCAAATTGACCACACATAATACCAGCAAGGTCAAACAGCGGGTTTGGAACCTAGTAAACACAAAAAAAATAAGTTACATGATGCACTATATATCCATGCTTGGAACTAGTTACACGTGTAAATGTCCAATTAGCATATTTTGGCACCAAATAGAAAATTAGGGCCAAAGCCTGCAAGAGCTGCATGAGCAATATACTGCCAAAGCAAAATTCTGCAACTACTTTTTTGCGTAAGAAATCATTACTCAAAGATTCAGACAGGACAAAGACTAACCGAAGCAAGTATCAAGATAGTGAAGAAGTTGAGATGCTGTGAATGAGAAAGGAGCCAGCGTTTTGTACGATTCACAGTACATGCTATTGGACCATCTTCTGACGAAGGAGCAACATCTAGCTCCTTGACAGCTTCTAACTCACTTCCTGACAAACGAGCTGCAACATGAGAGATCATTTGCTCAGTATGGACAGCTTAAAAAATGAACCTCGAGATAATGAAGGTTGCAGATTTCAAGAACGCGCAAGCTATGGTTTGCTACAAACTAATTTCTAGAGTTTAACATTCGACCATATAAATAGCCCTTAAATAATCAACTCCAGCATGCAAGGAAAGAGAACAAACAAGAATAAAGAGAGTTTTGTAAGACATCACAATAGTAACAAACAGTCTCAGAAGTTGCATTGTATCCCATTACAGAGAATGAAACCAGTACTGTTTACCCACAATACAGGGCCAGTTCTTTTGTGGCTTTTAGCAATTAGCAGCTTATTGTCTTAAGGCAAAAACTCAAAATAGCTCGCTTTGGGGCATAGAGCTTAATTTATTTCCACAGCCCTCTCCTTCACAATGGAAAAAACCTGAAGGGTGGTCAGCTTCCCGTGAGCGGTCACTTAAAAACAAACCGGTATATCCCCTTGCTCTCCCGCTTGCACACAATTACAAAGGAAATGCCACCTTATCCCCCACGTATCAACCCAAACGATCCTCTCGCCCCTCCTGTGAAATAGGGTTTCCCCGTCACCGCCGCCCACGCCTCCCGACGCCGCCCTACTCCGTCGACGAGCCGACGACGACATCGATCCTGTTGGTGCTGGGTAGACGCGTTCCTCCCCCGCCTCCCTCTGCTCTGCCCCACCACGCCACCCCTCTGTCCAGCAGTCCGCAGTCGCTCGTCCTCTCGTCAGGGGACGCCGATCAAGATTCCCAGAGCCGGCAGTCCTCCCGACGCTGTCCAGATCGCAAGGGCTACAGCCCGCAATGCCGCTCAGCACCACGCGTCAAACAGCAGGCTTGTCGCGCACAAGCCAGCAGATCTGCACGCAGATCACGTTCTGGGCCGATCATCTCAAGTCATGGCTGCTGCTAGTCTACTGATAGCGTGCACCAACCTGATGGCCACAATACTAGTTCTTGGTATTGTGTTGCTAATGTACCTGGGTGCGAACACCCAGTAGACCAAGTGTGTGTAGGATCTGGGAGCGTGTGTTATCGTTAGGAGTCCACCAGATGCAGATTGAGCTTTTGTACTCACCCCCTGTTCATCTTATCCCTGTTGAACTAGTGTTTTGTTCAGTTTCTTCAGCGTCAGTCGGTGTCGATGAGTGTCGGTAACAATCACTCCCCAATTAAGCTAATTATATATGAATGTTATAGTTTCGTGTTGATGAGCTTCCACAGCAGCACAACTTTTCTACATGGAGCTGTCCTTTTTTTTTTGTTACGCCGCTCTCTATGCGAGACAATGATGTTTGCATGTGAGAAAATGATCCACCTTGTATGTGACAAAACGATCTTCGACTAACATTTCATGATGTTTGAAAAAACAATTTTATGTTCATATGGGCGACAAAACGCTAAAGCACAACTGAATATCAGAAAAATACAGTCCAGGGGTATTACAGACTTTTCACTAGGTATATCAAAATTAAGCTGGAGGGACATGAACTAAAAAGAACTCGTTGGCTTATTCTCATGGGCTTATTTCCACAAGAGCTTATCTGAGGCTTATTTTCACAGGAGCTTATGCATAAGCTGCAGCTCAAAAGAACTGGCCCAAAGTTCCACAAAACATGACTAGTGACAAAATAACAGTCTCAAAAGTTGTATTACATCCCATTACTGAGAATGAAATGAGTACTGTTCCTAGATTGGTAAGAGTTTCAATCATTTTATGAGAGGAAAATGAATAATAACCATAAAATACTACTACAATGTGTCAGTGCTCCATAAAATGAAGCTGGTGAACTTAGGTACCTACATAAGGGATAGAAGCTAAATGGATATAATAATGAAGGCACACACACATGTTACATAGTACAGTAAAAAGTAGGCGCTATAGATAGTGTTCAAGGGAAATCAGTTAAGAAACAATACAGAAAGAACTATTATCTGCACATAGATTCAATAATATACTGTACAGCTTTGAAGTATCTAACAGAATATCACAATTACTTCAGAATAAAATGCATTGCACAATTACCAGCTCGTGATATAAAATAAGGAGGGAGCTCGCCAAGTGCTGTCCCAATACCCCAAAGAACAGCTTCCAACTGAACCTGAGGGAGTAAATCAAAGACTGGGATCATCACTGAATGATCTGATGAAGGATACATGGGAGATCCAAATTCCGAACACTTCTTGTCAAGCCATGATGGCGCCTGTTTAAGCAGTATGGTATCATATGGAGCAGTCTTCAAATCAACACGGCCACATTGAACAGCCTTAATAGTGAAGAGAGCAATGTGGGGCCCAAGATACAGCACAAACGTATGCAAACCTGAACCTGCATTTCAAATACTAATCGATCAATTTTCAAAAACGAACTCCTTGCTCCAGGCAAACAAATAAACTTCAAAGTTATATTTTCCAAATTTAACACTTGGCAGCACTCATTGTTACATGTCTTGGCAAATGATAAAGGGGAATCTATCATGTACAGCACAAGACAACTGCTAATTAAGAAAGTATACAAAACTAACTAAAGTTGGTATAGGCTTTATCATGCCTGAGTCTCTAAGATGACCAAATATTGTTCTCACAGTTTGCCTAAATAATGTCTCAAAACCATCTGACAATTCCAAATATCCACATATTCTGCTACAAACATGAATATGGTAGCAGTGTCCTTTGGGCGCAAAAGAGCGCGATATTAATGATACATCATGAGGTAGTCAACCTCCAAGATGTCTTAGTGCCACACACAGTCACTGCAAAAACTTAAACCCAACACCCTAAAATGTCACAACTTCTAACTTCTACCATACAACTCTTGCTCTCCTCTCCAATTTTCGCGAAGTATGACCTTTAGCCTTTTATTCTCAAGGTCATATAAGGCCAATATATTAAAATTTTGCTGCTGATATTTACTTTTTACTAACACAGAAATAACTAATGACATTATAACTAAAATAAAGGATGTGGCAACTTTTAAAATTAGTTTCTAGCGAGCTGGTTCATGTTCACTAGATGCTTCAGCCACCAGACAGTATGGTTTAACTGTTTAGCTATAAAAGGTAAAGTATTTGCAGGACAGAAAGGATAAATTAACTATGTTAACACATTATTCATTTGCGCTTCCTTTATTATATGTGACCACACTACATAATCTTGAGAGAAGTCAATGACACTTACCTAGTCCGATTGAAGAGGCCACACCTAATGAAACCCACCACAACACAAATCTAGCATAATTAAGGAACTCCTGCACATGCTGCATAGAAACCAGAAAACAAACGTTAGCACTCGTGTAGTTTACAAAATGCACTATTACTGTTATTATGTCAGTATACTCCACAAATGTAGTAAAGTTGCCCACACCTTTTTGTGCAGACCATCAGTAACCAGAAGTGCAACTCCAGGAATTACCACCATAACAATTAGGAGAACAAACAAAGCTCTTTTACTCAGGATATATGCTACTGATCTTTTCAAGTATTGCAACATAGCTAAATTGAAGAAGTGCAATGTCCTGAATGGGTGCTTTGTTAGTGTCAAATTCTCCAATTCCAATTTATGTTTCTCCCGGATTTCTGAAAATAAATAAAAAGTTAGGATACAAAACACAGTATGTCAACTTCAAATTTGTTAAATACAATACCCAACTTTAAGAAGCTGTGTTACTACGACAGATCTAACTAAAGCAACATGTATCAGGCAGAAGATACTAAGCTGGCAGATTTTGAGTCAACAAAGAAGATAAATGGAATGTAAACGGGTTTTTCATTAACCAGACAGAAAATTATTTGTCTAGCCAGTCATTAGATAAATGGAATGTAAACTTTATTTTATCTCTACAAGTTGATTTGCTATGTAAGGAGGAACGATACAGGCACAGCAGTTGAGAAGTAGACATGGCAAAGCTCTTTAACATGACATAGTAGTCACATGCAACCAAATAGTAAATTGGAAGGCTTGATTAGCTTTTCTCTGGTTTGAGTATTTGCAATGCAGCCAGGTTCGAAAAAGTTAATGGTATGGAATTCAGAACCAACTTAGATATCCAGCATTCGCTGCTAGAAATCACTGAATTGAAGAATCCACAAAATGGTTGTCAAATTATGAACACATTGGTTTGAGTTGTAACAAGCAATATCATTTGCAGTGCAACCAGGTTTTATCACAAGTGAAATGATGCTGCATGGTACCCCGCTTAGCACGTATGTGAGCTAAGGCCACAGGTACCTAGGCGGCAATGCGAGAGGGTGGCTCCTAGTGCCTAGGTGGGCTGCCAGCCGCCTGTAAATCACCGACTCCCCTTCCCATGATCCTAAATTAATGCTTCGCCTCAGATACAAACTTGATGTATCAAGTACTGAAGGAAACAGACATCCAATCAGAGCATATATACTAACTTTCCATAAAAGGCGAGTGTGATTCATTTAACACTTCTACCTCATTACTCAAATATATGCAGCTATGGCGCATGTGCACATATAATGTGCAGGTTCATGCTGAAACTCTGCGTTCGCAAACGCTGATAAAGCAAAATCATGATGTACCATGTACACGCTATGTGACGGTGCGCAGGCCACCTTTACATCCGAGCAAATTGGCATCATACTAATAAATGACATCACCACGCTAGCACTGACAAATAGCTGACGTCCAGCACTTGCCCTCCGCGGGCATCCCCGCCCCAGCTCAGCTAGACAGCTACAGCCCCATACCAAATCCAACTACGATTGCGGCCGGTGGCAGCTAGCTTCGATCCAAAAGAATGGTGACGCATTGGCACCACGACGCACAGAGAGAGAGAAAACAGAGGCGCGGATCTCACCGGAGATTACGCCGTCGCCAGCCCTCGAGGAGCCCCGAGCCGGCCCCGCCGTGGCCTTCCGGCGCCCCATCGCCCCCGCCGCGGCGCGGAAACCCTAGATCTAGCGGCCCCGATGTGCCGGACCCACCATGGGACGCCCGGGGCGCGGGCTCGAAGCTCCTCCCGCGGGGGCTCGGCGGGCGGTCGGAGATCGCGCGGCGAGATCGGGGGAGGGAGGTGGCGGTTGGAGGAGGGCGGGGCGCCGAAGTAATGGCGTGGTGGCTCCCGTCGCGTGGCCTGTTTTTTTATATTTCTCCGGCCGGTTCTCTCCCCCAGGGCCGTTGTTTCCGTTGCTGCGGCCTGCGGGTGCCGGGCTCGGGCGCTGCGAACGAAAATCTGGACTCGCCCTTTAGCTGGGAAAAAGCTGGCGCTGCGCGCGGGGCCCAGTGGTTTGTCTCATACGGAGGGCCCGGGCGTCAGTGGCGGTTTGCGGCGAGGGGGGCGGTGCGAGTGGGTGCGGCGGGTGGCGCGCCGGGAGACGGGAGTGGGGTGTGAGCGGGAGGGAGACGTGCACGGGAGGTGGGAGCCCCGAGCCTTGCTGCTTGTCGTTGCTTGCAAGGCGTTCCAAGGCATGGCGCACTGCTGGGAAAATGGCGGCTCCGGAATAGAATACAGGGAAGATGCTCTTATCCCGATCTCCCATGTTGGCAGTGGCGGAGCGTGACCAGCAACTAGGGGGCCGATATGCCTGAAAAGTCGAAAGCAGGCATAACTCGCAATGTAAATTATAAAAACGAAATATGTGTATGGCAACCGTGTGGCAGATTGCAAAACTCACACACCACACCATATTGCTAAAACTACCGAACGCGTCCACGTCTGTTCGATCCTAGCCTCGATCCAATCGTGCAGCGTCCCTTCTCTCGCCTTATCATCCGCAGGTTCGCGCCCGTCCGTGGAGTTGCCCGCACATCAAGCGCCTCATCGCTGCTAGCGAGAGCAGAACCCGGAACAACTCGTCGTCCCCGAACCGCCGCTAGTGAGGATGGAAAGCCCAGCGCCTACGTTCAAGATCAACTCGCCGTCCCCGGACACCACTGGCCACCCGACCAGCGTCATCGTGCAGGCAACAGTGGAGAGCGCCGTCGGCGAGCTCCGCACACGTCCTAGGAATTGGCCGAGTCGGAGAAGTCGGTCCTCAAGATCGAGCAGCTCTGGCCCGAGGCCGGCGCCGCCGAGCAGACCTTCTTCTCCGTGCTGGCCAAACCCGCCATGATACGGCTTCTTGGAGATCCTCTTCAACTTCGTCATCACACAAGTGCTACAGGTGGCAGTTGGATCTTGCAACTCCGAGCCAACTCCTTTCACCTTGTTTATCCATGTGTATGTTGCACAAAAAATTCTCATGTTATATCGTTGTTGCTGATGTTGCTCTCGTGTTCAAAGTGTATCTTGTCACGATCTGATCTGATAGACACTTTGTTGTTTGCTAGCATCACTTGTTGATGAGTAGGTGTTCGTGTTTCTGCCAGGTTCAGGGAACTGAAGTGAACCGACGAACATCTACAACTAATGACGAATTCATACAACAAGTAGCTAGCTTTGGGGAGTGAAAAAACAGAACTTTGGTGCAATACAGAAGCTTGTGGAACCAAGTAAGGAGCGACATCTGGAAGCTTAGTCGCCGTCCGATCTTCAATGGACGTGGACCTGGTCATTTCCCCCCAGCAAAGTGGTAACTGAATTCCGATCAAGTGTTGAATCTCAGATATTCAGACACTGTCCTGATAGTTTCTGATGTGCTACAATAGAATCAATGTTCGGGAAATCGGTAATCGGTAACTGCTCGGTCAGCTAGTGAGTAGGGATTAATCGTGAATCGGCCAATTAATCGGAATTAATCGGTCAAGCATTAATCGGTCAAATTTTTTATAAATCTCGGAATCCCGGTGTCGAGACCAGATTTTGGCCACCCAAAAAATTTAAATGGCCTCAAACGAACAAGTACCCAATATGAAAAAAAAATCCACATTAAAATATTCGTATCGGCAAGGCGAACAACTTTTATGTTTCGATTATTTTGATCCGAGGTCATATGTGACATGTGTGTTCAAAAAAAAACTGTTGTATGAGTGTACATGTGTATGACAACAATGCTCTAAAATATGATATACTCCCTCCATCCGAAAATACTTGTCATCAAAATGGATAAAAAAGAATGTATATAAAACTAAAATATGTCTAGATACATCTCCTTTTATTCATTTTGATGACAAGTATTTCCGGACGGAGGAAGTATTCAACAACTATGGCAACAATCATTATACGCTCTATCTCTAAGACTTGTAATAATTTAATAACAAATAATCATAGTCCTTGAATTTGCATAACATAACAAGGTCCACAAGTATGTATGATAGTATGACAAAGCAAGGTCCACAAGTGACAGTTCACAACAGTCATAAAACACAAATAATCATAGTTCTTGGCTTCTTGCAAAAGTGTTGTTGTTCTTGCTGTACTGCTGCCCCTTCTCCTCCAACATGAAACAACAAAACATGAAGACTGAAGAGGCAGCAACCTGTGCTCGCTGCTATGCTGCTGTGCTACTGCCCCCTCTGCTCCAACCTGGTCGCCGGCGTGAAGAGGCAGGAAAGAGAGGCCGGAAAGGGACGGGAGGCCACCTGCTTGCTGCTCCCCTAGTCGACGGCGTGAGGAGGCATCAAGGATAGGCCGGAGAGGGAGGAGGGCCACCTGCTTTTTTGCCACAGCCACGTGTGAGGATGGGGGACAGGGTATATGCGGGAGGAGGGGGAGGCGGCAAGGAGAGGATGGAGAGGAAGGGCTGCCGTTGGCCGGCGGCAGGGGAACGACGGGTGCAGGCGACGATGAGAGGCGACAGAGGCACGGGTGGGGTGAGGAGACGGGGTAGATCCGGGAGGAGAGGAGCTGGCGAGAAGAGGCGGGAGAGGGAGGGCCGGCCACGCTGTTGGCCGGCGGCCCTGGCTAGGTAATGCAGGCGGCAGCGGCGGCGCGGGTAGGTAGTGCAGGAGGCGGCGCGGGGTGGGGAGCGGGGGCGGGGTAGATGCAGGAGGAGGAGGAGCCGGCGAGGAGAGGCGGGAGAGGGAGGGCCGGCCACACCGTTGGCCGGCGGCGAGGGTCGGCGGCGGGGTGGTGAGTTCTGCCAAACCTAACCCCCACGCGCCACGGATGAGGATTGTGGAGAGACAAGGAGGCTAATTTTTTTTACAGTATGCCCTTGAGAGCCCGGTGATTAATCGGTCTGCGGTGGATTAATCGGGTGTCAGAAGGATTAATCGGCCGATTAATGCCCAGGCCGATTAACACTGTCGATTACATATAATTTACAAGGTGGATGGTCGAGTAGCGATTAATCGGACGATTAATCGGCTACTCGGACGATTTTTTGAACAATGAATAGAATACCATTCATATGCATTGTCTTAAAACAATTGTTTTTTCATTCTGTATAAGATAGAACAAACTGTCACTTGTAATTAAGTTAGTCAGGCCATTGCAAAGAAATAAATTAAGTTTGTAGCAATGGAATGCATCAACAACGTACAAAATTTAAGCTTGTCAGAAAGAAAAAGGATTCAATAGTGATGTTGTTGAGGAAAAGTTGTTGGAGTGTGATCATGTTCCTCTTTGTCAGCAATGGAGACGAAAAACCATAACCATAACCTTTGACCCGGATGAAAAAAAAGTAAAGAACATATCTCCGATAACTTTTGTATAAATGGTGTCGTAATATACACACCAAAGGCTTGATGACTTCCGCGTAAATACCACGGCAACTTTGACTTGGGAAAAAAGGTTGTTGAAAAACTTAACCCTGGTGACTTTTTTGGTACAATAGCATAAGAACTTACACACCATAGAGTTGATAAATATATGTTCAAATACCATGGAAACTTTTGACCTGGGATAAAAAGTTGTTTGAAAACATATCCTGCAAGTTCTATGTAAATACCATGATAATATACTCACTGCATCCATAATAACTAAAAAGTTGATGAAAATATGCCCACGATAACTTTTATGTAAATAGCTTGATAATATAGAGTTGATATCAACATTCAAGGAGGGCTATTAGGTCACTGCCAGTCATACTACTAGGTCGTGTCTGACGGTCTAGTTGTATGCTTATTGGCTTATTGCTTCTGTTTGTTGGATGTTGATATGTTGTCGTCTTGTGCTATGTAGCATGATACTGGAATGAAATGGCATTGAAAAGTTCAGTCGTCATCTGTTTGTTTCTTTTGTGATTTTGCAATTTGTGTTCTCGTTTGATGTATAATCAATCTAATGCATGATGCTAATCCATTTGGTTTACTGTTTACGCCAACATGCTCTGTTTACTTTTTGTTTGTTAAATAGATGTATGATTTAGTGTACAAGAGCTTCTGAGTTTTCAATGACAAATGGCAGTTTATCTCTTAAGAAATCCGCATTGTGGAAGGATGGCAATGTTTTTTGCCGCTTCTCTAGATTTTGTGTTTAAATTCTTCATGCTTCTAAATTTCAGCAACAAGTGGTACTACATTTCAATGAAGTGCTTTTGATTTATTTTTTGTGATGAATGAGTTGTCTAAATTCAAATATTTGATGATTTGGTAGTTGTACATGACTGCTCGTAGTCATGCAATCATGTGGTTAATTAGAGTTTGCAGCGAATTTTAGTTTTAAAATTGACAACGACAGACGAGTAGTCCGGTAACCCAAACGATGTTTTTGTCGATAACAACATATGCACAATATTGATAACTTTTGGCAATATCGGACAATAACTTTTGACCCAAAAATCTATTGAAACGATGAAATAGGTTCAGGTTTTCAAGCCTAGTAATATATGTGTAAACATCATGGTAACTTACATAGCGCAGATGCGGTAACTTACGCAACCCAGGCCTGATAACTTTTTGGACCAAGGAAAAAAGGTGTTGAAACATCCCCGGTAACTTTTATGTGTATATGATGGTAATTTACGGAGCACCAACCTGATAACTTACTTGCAACACCATGGTAAGCTTTACTTCCGAGGAATTTTTAAAGAAAATACACCGGTAACTAATGTATAAATAACATGCTAATTTACGCACTGCATACCCGATAATTTACTCACAAACACCATTGTATATTTGACATGTGGAAACAAAGTTATTGAAACATACCCTTGGTAACTTTTGCACAACAACATGATAATTTGCGCAATGCATACCCAATAACTTTCATACAAACACCATGATAACTTTGACCCATGGGAAAATAGGTTATTGAAACATAACCCTGGTAACTGCGGCGAATATCATGACAATTTATGCACCGCATACACGATAATTTACGTACAAATACCATGGTAACTTTGACCCGTGGGAAAATAAGTTATTGAAACATACCCCCATAATTTTTGCGGAAATATCATGATAAATTATGCACCGCATACATGATAATTTACGTACAAACAATGTGGTAACTTTGAACCTGGGGCAAAAAGGTTGTTGAAAACATACCCCTGATACTATGTGAAAGTAACACATACCCGATAACTTACGTACCCTCTGTAACTTATGTGAGCAAGGTAATATACGAGCCGCATACCCGACAACTTACGTAAAAACACGAGGGTAATTTTGACCAAGAAGGGGGAAATTTATTGAAAAGCATAGGTTATATGAAAATAGTGTGGTAATATATGAACTGCATACTGTTAACTTATGCACAAATACCACGATAACTTTTATCAAGGTTTGAAAAATTGTTCAAAAACATACCCTCCGATAACTTATATAGAAAGTAAATGGTTATATACAAACCGCATACCTAATAACTTAAATAACACCGTGGTAACATTGACCAAGGGGGCAAAATTATTGAAAAACATAGCCCTTGATAAGTTGTGTGAAAATACCACGATAACTTGCATACCACGGGCATGGTAACTTATCTAATTTATGTGGAAATATCACGCTAACTTGCACACCACATACGTCGTAACTTATGTTGCCCAGACGTGGTAACTTTTGGCCCAGGAAAATCGCCGAACCATACCAACATGAGATATAGTTTTGAAGATCTCATCACGTCGAATCTTTTATGTGAAAACGATTTTTGCAACAGACCGATGATTTGAGCTAGGAAACATTTGAATTTTTGGAATAGGGAGAATTTAGGATGACATCAGCTTTTCGGTTCTCTAGTGCGTACATTCATGTGCATGTGAAAAAAATGTGGGAGGACCATTTTATGCCTCCCGGTAACTTATATGAAAATACCATGGTAACTTGCACACCGCAGACATGGTAACTTATGTAACCTAAGTGTGACAACTTTTGGTCCGAAAAAGTCGTCGAAACATACCAACATGGGATTTAGTTTCAAAGATCTCAATGCGACGAATCTTTTATGTGAAAACAATTTTTACATTGGATCGGCGGTTTGATCTACAAAATATTTTGAAGTTTTGAAATTGGGAAAATCTAGGATGACTTTGTCCTCTAATGCGTACATGCATGTGCATGTGGAGAAGGGTAGGAGAACCATTTTTATGCCCCCGACAACTTATGTGAAAATAGCACGGTAATTTGCACACCACAGACATGATAACATATGTAGGTGAGGCATGGTAATTTTTGGCCCGAAAAAAAATTCGTCGGAACATACCAATATAGGATCTAGTTTCAAAGATCTCGTTGCGACGAATTTTTTTATGTGAAAACATTTTTTGCACCGGACCGACGGTTTGAGCTACAAAACATTTTAAATTTTCAAAATAGTGAGAATCTAGGATGACATCAGCTTTTTTGTCCTGTAGTGCATGCATGTAATTAAAAGGAGAAATGCACGTGAATGTGAGTCATCTTAATGCATGCATGCATGTAATCAGAGAAAGGAAGAAGGTGTGTGATACTTTTGCTATATGGCACACGTGTGCCAAATATCACAGTCCTTACAAAAAATAATCATTGTTATCTGAACGATAATTCGGTAATCAATGTTCCTTCTCAGATTCAAGTCTCTTTAATTAATTGATATAAACAGAGAGTGGTTGAGTAATTTAACATCTGATGACATGAATCACGTTCCTTAAGTTTATACAACAAGTTAACCCTCAGGGCCAGCAATCGGAAAGTGTTTGTTTTTTAACAAAGAGCAGTCAGAACATGTTTGTTTTCGAGCAAAGAGCAATCACATCATATGTGAATCAATTTTCGATGGCAAATTCACATGTACCTTGCTTCTTCATTCCTTTGGCAGGACTTTACTTTTGAGCTCGTCGGATGTGGTTGTTGGGCCATGTCCCTTGTTCGTCGCTCATAAAAAGTTCTTTCTGTTGAGAGCACTTCTACTGTTATCGAGCTGGATGAATACTTTCCGGCCATACGCAAACTGCACATAAAAGAGTTGGTTTCACCAATACACTTATGAGATGCGTCT
>NC_041385.1:578141578-578163131 GCF_002162155.2 Triticum dicoccoides | reverse complement strand
CATTTCATGGGTCGTATAGAATACCCGCCAGCTATACGCCCGCCCGCCCAATACGACTAAAAAAAGAGAGCGCTCGCCCAGCCCCCCCCAGGTGAAACCCCATTGACCATTGTCGTTGCCGCAATAGTAGAGTTGGCAGCCGGGGCCGGGCAGGGCTGATAGGACGCCCGCGGCCGCCTGTGCGCGGTATGGGGCGCCCACCTCCTCGAAGGTGTGGCCGTCCCAAAGCTCGTGGGGGCGCCGTCGGTTGTGTTTCACCGGTGGTCGCGGCCCGTCGAAGGCGTTGACGCGCAGCTCATGCTCCTAGGCGAGCAGGTCCGGCAAGTGGGGGCTGTTGATGGCGTACCGGGGGTCCTGCGGCATCTCAGCCGGTAGTCCCGCCCGGTATAGCCCGACGGCGCGCGCGAAGAGGTGGGTGCCCACCGGCAGCACTGGCACACCGTCGACGCTGCGCCACCTGGACGGCAGCCGCACGTCCGTCGTGGCAGGGATGCGGATGTGGGCGAGCTCGTCCGCCTCCTCGAGCGTGAGATTGAGGCGCGCCATCGCCGTCTGATACGTCTCCAACATATCTATAATTTTATTATTATTCCATGCTATTATATTATCAATCTTGATGTTTTATATGCAATTTTATGCAATTATATATTATTTTTTGGGACTAACCTATTAACTTAGTGCCCAATGCCCAATGCCCCTTGTTGTTTTTGGTATTTCGAAAAATCAATATCAAATAGAGTCCAAATGAGGTTGAGTAATCCTAGAGCTATTTGGTGATGCATCCAGCTTGGTGGCTAACATGAACAAAAGCACGCTCGTGCCCGTTAGATGTTCTCCTGAAGAGATGTAACAAG
Organism: Triticum dicoccoides; assembly: GCF_002162155.2. Lineage (NCBI taxonomy): Eukaryota > Viridiplantae > Streptophyta > Magnoliopsida > Poales > Poaceae > Triticum > Triticum dicoccoides. The sequence continues at coordinate 578,162,277 of NC_041385.1, read as the reverse complement.
TTTCAGATCACCCGGGCTGTCCCACCTCCCTGTTCCCCTGCAAGTATCTTGGGCTTCCTCTGACGCTAAGGAAACCATCTGCCACGCAGCTCCAGGACTTGGTGGATCGGGTCGCCAATGCTCTGCCACTTTGGAAGGCATCTTTGCTTCCAAAGAGTGGTCGCTTGCTCCTCATTTTATTGACCCTAAGTGCTATCCCGGTCCACTCCATGATGGCTTTGGATTTACTGGCTAAAACACTTGTGGTTCTTACAAAGATCTGCCGGAGGTTTCTATGGTGTGGGCATAAAAACGCCAGAGGAGGCAACTGCACCGTGTCATGGGACGCGGTGTGCCGTCCAAAGTGGGCAGGTGGACTTGGAATTCCCAATTTCCAGTGTCCGAATATAGCGTTGAGGGCCTGCTGGCCATGGTTGTAGAAAATTGACAAGGACAAGGCATGGGCTGAATTTCGTATCAAAGTTCCACCCGAGGCGCTTGCCTTGTTCCAGGCGGTGACACGCACAATGCTGGGAGACGACAAATTCACGTTGTTTTGGGAGGATAGATGGCTTAACGGATCGAGGGTGCCCGAAATTGCGCCTCTAGTCTATGACATGATACCGGCCAGGATCAAGCGATCTCTACTAGTCTCTGACTCCTTGACCGGCAACACCTGGGCGCTGCAGATTGGTCTGAACTTGACCCCGAATGCGCTGTGGCAGTTCCTCGATTTATGGCAATGAGTTGCAGAGGTACCGCTGACAGACAACGAGGCAGACGTGGTAAAGTGGAGTTGGGAGAAGGATGGGCATTACTCGGCTAGTTCGGCTTACGCGGCGGGATTCATGGGGCTACAGACAGATCCTACAGCAGATTTCACCTAGGGCTCCAAGGCCCCTCTGCGATGTCGCTTCTTTGCATGGTTAGCCTTCAGGGATCATTGTTGGACCTCTGATCACTTGGCCAGACGTGGACTGCCACACCAAGATGCATGCCCTGTTTGCAGCCAATGTGAGGAATCGATCCAACACTTGTTGATTGGTTGTGTATTTGCTAGACAGATTTGGCATTGGTTGGTCCAGATCACTGGCAGAGCAAAGTTTGAGTCGCAGGGAGACGAGGACATCTACAGGTGGAGTGAGAGGCAGAACGTGGATGCCCAGGATCGAAAAGCCACGAGGGCCAAATGTCTCCTCGCGATGTGGATGATCTGGAAACATAGAAATGATGTAGTGTTTAACGGCGTGTCCCCCTCGGTGGCTCTAACGATGCGTCGGATCAAGGACGAGGGACGACAATGGTCCAAGGCCAGCCTAATGAAGTGTAACGCTAGAGGGTTCGAGGTAGAGATAGTAGGGTGGGACGATGTAACGTAGAACACCTCTTTTGTATTGGGTGGTGCCAGCTATGGCCAGTATGTAAATAGGGTTGTAAAACTTTGGGAAGTCTTTACCCCTCTCTTTAATGAATGATACGCACACTCATGTGTATTCGAGAAAAAAAAGAGTCCAAACAGAGAAAAAACTTTGGATTAATTTTTTCTGAACCAGAGGGGACCGTAGAAAGTTTGGGAGAAGACCTGAAGAGCCACGAGGGAGCGACAAGCTCGGGAGGCGCGCCCTTGTGGGCCCCTCATGGCACCTCTTGACCTAATTCCACCTCTATAAGGGCTAGTTTGGTAACCCAGGGATCCCCCAGGGATCCCGGCCCCTTCCCCCGGGTGCAAAGCCCTCGCGGAAAATCTGGCCCGGGCTAGCTGTGTGGACATTTGGACCCTCGAAGCCCCGAGGTTTTCTGGGCCCGATCCACACCATATCCCCGGGATAGGATCCACGCCTCGCGACATCGGGAGACAATTCCCTGTCTCGCTCGCTCGCGGCGCCTCGCTCTCGCCCACCCCTCGCTCGCAGCGCCTCGCTCTCGCCCGCCCCTCGCTCGCTCCCGGTGCCTCCCTCCCCTGACCACGTGCTACTCCAAGGTTGCGGAGCCTCCTTTCTTCCTTGATCTCCACCTGTGTCTCGCACTCACGGCTCCGCCTCCATCGTGCTCACCGGTGGCGGCCGCCGCAACCGTAGCGTCAGATCCTCCACTAGTCATAGCTGATTAGACGAGCGACCATGGAGCTCTGCGCAGCCTGCCTACTAGGTCGCGCCACAAGCAAGGCTCCCCAGCGATCTGATGCGTGTAGAGCTGCATTGGCGCAGCTGGATCCGGGTGCTCCAGCGCAATAGAACTACAGAAGGCTACGTCCAGGAGCCAAGGGAGAACCAGTACTTTTCCCATCTGCCCAAAGGGTCATCTGAATTTTCCCCGGGATTTTAATTTGACCTAGAATATTCCACCCTGGTCATCTTTTCCCTGGAAATATCCACCCTCACGTCCAAACAAGGCCTAAATTCCCAAATATTCCCAATATATCAGAGAGCCACCCAAAATACTTTTTCTATCGCCGCAAGTTTCTGTTCTTCCGTGATCCCATCTGGAGGCCTTTTTCGATACTCTGGCGGAGGGGTGATCGATCATGGAGGGCCTCTACATTAGCCTTACCGCCCTTCCGATGATGTGTGATAGTTTACCACAGACCTACGGGTCCATAGCTAGTAGGTAGATGGCTTATTTTCTCTCTTTGATCTTCAATATAATGTTCTCCTTGATGTTCTTAGTGATCTATTCGATGTAATCTTTTTTGCGGTGTGTTTGTTGGGATTCGATGAATTGTGAGTTTATGATCAAATTGTTCATGAATATTAATTGAGTCGTCTCTGAATTATTTTATGCATGTTTATTATAGCGTTGTATTCCTCTCCGATCTATCTGTTTGGTTTGTCCAACTAAATTGATTTATCTTGCATTGGGAGAGGTGCTTTGTAATGGGTTTAATCTTGCGGTGCTCAATCTCAGTGACAGAAGGGGACATGACACATATTTGTATTGTTGTATTGAGGGGAAAATGACGAGGTTTATTCATATTGCTTGGGTTTACTTTGTCTACATCATGCCATCTTGCTTAAGGCGTTGCTCCATTTTTCATGAACTAATACCTTGGATGCATGCTAGATAGCGGTCGATGGGTGGAGTAATAGTAGTAGATGCAGGCATGAGTCGATGTACTTGTCTCGAATCTGATGCCTATATACATGATCATTGCCTTGAATATCGTCATAAATATTTGATTTTCTATCAATTGCCCAACAGTAATTTGTTTACCCACTGTATGTTTTTTGTTTGAGAGAGAAGCCTCTAGTGAAAACTATGGCCCCAGGTCTACGTTTATCATATATTAAATCCAAAAATACATTGCTGAAATTTATTTACCGTTATTTTTTGTGTTTTATTTTACCTATCTATCACTATCAAATTTGATTCTTGCAAATAACTGCTGAGGGGATTGACAACCCCCTTGATCATGTTGGGTGCAACTACTTGCTATTTTGTGTGTAGGTGTTGCTAACGAGATTTCGCGTGATTCTCCTACTGGATTGATAACATTGTGATAAGGAATGCCATGGAAATGATCTTTCACGGTGCCATAGAACTCACAAGGAGCAACATCTATCTCTCTCAAGTGGTAAGGAACAAGAGGAAACACTCAAATATATTGCAGCAGATAACTAGCTTGGTTTACAAGGATGCAACCCAAACCATGAAACTTGTGAACCTATGTAGAATCACAAGAGGAACCACAAGGATCCTATATGAATTGAGGACAAGATATCCAATCCACACACATGAGTTTACACTCAAAGATACTAGTGTTCACAGCACAACACAACCTCACCAGCTGTCTACAAACATAAACTTAGAAATCTCATGCCCCCGTCACATGGAATGGCTGGGGAGTACTTATACCAGAAGCACCTACTAGTTAGGTGTGAAAACAACTCAAAATGAAGGATAAATTCGTGAGACCCAAGCTGTAGCAGGAGCAAACTTGTTGAGCCTCGCGCTATAATTAATTCCTGGACAGCTTGCATGGAAACTTGCACAACTTTTGACTCAAGACCTCAAATGATGCACCATTTTTTGAATGAAAGATGACTTCAAAGACCATATTTTCCAACCTCTAGAACGTGCTAGACCCTTCCAGAATTAATTAGGTTTAGGTGGGAAGTTGCAACTGGAAATCCGTTGTGTCATTTCTCCCAAAATAGGCACCGGAAGCTTCCCCACTAAGATAATGGTTTTGCCAATGTCCTCTTTTGGCTGCTCTAATGGTTTAATATTTGTGCTAGCATGAACCTTAATCTTTGATCCCTTGGTCATGATCTGGTCCGCATCATCCTCCCTCCCTTCAAACAAAACCGTCCTAGGTTATGAAGTATTCTTTTTGGGCTTCTTCACGTGCGGGAATTGCTCAACCTTGAGTGCTTGATCCACCATAGGTTCCAAGACATGGTTCACTCCTTGATGCATGAAGGAATACTTGTCACACCTCCCATGGTGAGTAGCATTGTGATCAAACTGCCACGGCCTTCCCAAAAGAAGATGACAAGCTTGCATTGGCACCACATCACATACCACCTTGTCCACATAACTTCCCACTAAAAATTGCACCCTAGCATGATGTGTAATCTTCAACTTACCAACACCATTCAACCACTTAACATAATATGGCTAGGGTTGCCTCCATGTTAATTGATACGTCTCCAAGGTATCTATAATTTTTTATTGTTCCATGCTGTTATATAATCATTCTTGGATGTTTTACAATCATTTTATAACAACTTTATATCATTTTTTGGGACTAACCTATTTAAATAGTGCCCAGTGCCAGTTGCTATTTTTTTCTTGTTTTTTACTTCGTATAAAACTAATACCAAACGGAGTCCAAACGCAGCAAAACTTTTTGGAGATTTTTTCTGGACCAGAAGACACCTGTTGGGCCAAAGAAGTACCAGAGGGGGGCTCCAAGGGGAGCACAACCCACTAGGGCGCACCTGGGGGCCCAGGCGCGCCCAGGTGGGTTGTGCCCACCTCGGCTGCCTCCCGCACCGCCTCTTTGCTCTATAAATATCCCGAAAATCCAAAAACCTAGGGGAGTCCACGAAACACAATTCCAGCCACCGCAAGTTCTAGAACCACCAGATCCAATCTAGACACCATCACAGAGGGGTTCATCATCCTCATTGGTGCCTCTCTGATGATGCGTGAGTAGTTCATTGTAGACCTACGTGTCCGTAGTTAGTAGCTAGATGGCTTCCTCTCTCTCTTTTGATTCTCAATACAATGGTCTCTTGGAGATCTATTTGATGTAACTCTTTTTGTGGTGTGTTTGTTGGCATCCGATGAACTTTGAGTTTATGATCAGATCTATTTTATATCCATGAAAGTTATTTAAGTCTTATTTTGATCTCTTATATGCATGATTACTTATAGCCTCGTATTTCTTCTTTGAATCTTTGGTTTAGCTAGGCCGACTAGATCGATTTTTCTTGCCATGGGAAGAGGTGCTTTGTGATGGGTTCGGTCGTGCAGTGTTCTTTCCCAGTGACAGAAGGGGTAGCAAGACACGTATTGATTGTTGCCATTAAGGATAACAAGATGGGGTCTATTCCTACATGAATAGATCTTGTCTACATCATGTCATCGTTCTTATTGCATTACTCCGTTTCCATTAACTTAATACACTAGATGCATGATGGATAGCGGTCGATGTGTGGAGTAATTGAAGGAAATATGCCCTAGAGGCAATAATAAAGTTATTATTTATTTCCTTATATCATGATAAATGTTTATTATTCATGCTAGAATTTTATTAACAGGAAACTTAGTACATGTGTGAATACATAGACAAAACATAGTGTCCCTAGTATGCCTCTACTAGACTAGCTCGTTAATCAAAGATGGTTATGTTTCTTAACCATAGACATGTGTTGTCATTTGATGAACGGGATCACATCATTAGGATAATGATGTGATGGACAAGACCCATCTGTTAGCTTAGCATTATGATCGGTACAGTTTCATTGCTACTGCTTTCTTCATGACTTATACATGTTCCTCAGACTATGAGATTATGCAACTCCCGAATATCGGAGGAACACCTTGTGTGCTATCAAATGTCACAACGTAACTGGGTGATTATAAATATGCTCTACAGGTGTCTCTGAAGGTGTTTATTGGGTTGGCATAGATCAAGATTAGGATTTGTCACTCCGTGTTTCGGAGAGGTATCTCTGGGCCCTCTCGGTAATGCTCATCACTATAAGCCTTGCAAGCAATGTGACTAATGAGTTAGTTTTGGGATGAAGTATTATCGAATGAGTAAAGAGACTTACCGGTAACGAGATTAAACTAGGTATGATGATACCGACGATCGAATCTCGGGCAAGTAACATACTGATGACAAAGGGAACAACATATGTTGTTTTGCGGTTTGACCGATAAAGATCTTCGTAGAATATGTAGGAACCAATATGAGCATCTAGGCTACGATATTGGTTATTGATCGGAGATGTGTCTTGGTCATGTCTACATAGTTCTCGAAACCGTAGGGTCCACACGCTTAACGTTCGATGACTTATGTGTTTTGATGACCGAAGTTTGTTTGGAGTACCGGATGAGATCACGAACGTGATGAGGAGTCTCGAAATGGTCGATACATATAGATTGATATATTGGAAGGCTATATTTGGACATCGGAATGGTTCCAAAGAAGTTCGGGTATTTTCCGGAGTAGCGGGAGGTTACCGGAACCCCCTGGGGAGTTGATGGGCCTTAGTGGGCCTTAGTGGGAAGGAGAGGTAGCGGCTAGGAGGTGGTGTCCCCCCCCCCAAGCCCACTCTGAATTGGACAAGGGGTTGGGGGCGCGCCCCCCCTCTCCCTTCCTTTCCCCTTCTCCTTTAGGTGGAAACCTACCATGACTTGGAGTCCTAGTAGGATTCTCCTTCTCCCGACGCGCCTAGCTTGGCCGACCGGCCTCCCCCTTCCTCCTTTATATACGGGGGCACCCTAGAACACACCAAGTTTTACCTTAGCCGTGTGCGGTGCCCCCCTCCACAATTACACACCTCGATCATATCGCCATAGTTCTTAGGCGGAGCCCTATGCCGGTAACATCATCATCACCGTCGCCAAGCCGTCATGATGACAGAACTCACCCTCGTCCTCAACTAGTTCAAGAGCACAAGGGACATCATTGAGTTGAACGTGTGCTGAACGCGGAGGTGTCATACGTTCGGTACTTGGATCGGTTGGATCGCGAAAACGTTCGACTACATCAACTGCGTTACTAAATGCTTCCACTTTCGGTCTACGAGGGTACTCGAACACACTCTCCCCTCTCGTTGCTATGCATCTCCTAGATAGATCTTGCGTGATCATAGGATTTTTTTTGAAATACTATGTTCCCCAATAGTGGTATCAGAGCCAGGTCTATGCGTAGATGTTTTATGCATGAGTAGAACACAAGAGTTATGGGCGATAATAGTCATAGTGCTTACCACCAACGTCTTATTTTGATGTAGCGATATTGTTGGATGAATCGGCCCGGACCGACATTACATGACTGCGTTCATGAGACTAGTTCTACCGACGTGCTTTTGCACATAGGTGGCTGGCGGGTGTCTGTTTCTCCAACTTTAGTTGAATCGAGTTTGACTACGGCCGATCCTTGTTAAAGGTTAAAACAGCACCCTTGATGAAAAATTGTTGTGGTTTTGATGCATAGGTAAGAACGGTTCTTGCTAGAAGCCCGTAGCAGCCACGTAAAATTTGCAACACAAAGTAGAGGACGTCTAACTTGTTTTTGCAAGGCTTGCTGTGATGTGATATGGTTAAGACATGATGTGATATAAATTGTTGTATGAGATGATCATGTTTTGTAACAAAGCTATCGGCAACTGGTAGGAGTCATATGGTTGTCGCTTTATTGTATGCAATGCAATCGCCATGTAATTGCTTTACTTTATCACTAAGCGGTAGCGATAGTCGTAGAAGCAATAGTTGGCGAGACGACGATGCTACGATGGAGATCAAGGTGTCGCGCCGGTGACGATGGAGATGATGATGATGCTTCGGTGATGGAGATCATAAGCACAAGATGATGATGGCCATATCATGTCACATATTTTGATTGCATGTGATGTTTATCTTTTATGCATCTTATTTTGCTTAGTACGACGGTAGCATTATAAGATGATCCCTTACTAAATTTGAAGGTATAAGTGTTCTCCCTGTGTATGCGCCGTTGCTACAATTCATCGTGCCGAGGCACCACGTGATGATCGGGTGTGATAAGCTCCACATTCACATACAATGGGTGCAAGCCAGTTTTGCATACACATAATACTCGGGTTAAACTTGATGACCTAGCATATGCAAATATGGCCTCGGAACACTAAGACTGAAAGGTCGAATGTGAATCATATAGTAGATATGATCAACATAGTGATGTTCACCATTGAAAACTACTCCATCTCATGTGATGATCGGACATGGTTTAGTTGATTTGGATCACGTGATCATTTAGATGACTAGAGGGATGTCTATCTAAGTGGGAGTTCTTAAGTAATATGATTAATTGAACTTTAATTTATCATGAACTTAGTCCTGATAGTTATTTTTCATGTCTATGTTATTATAGATCAATGGCACATGCTACCGTTCCTTTGAATTTTAATACGTTCCTAGAGAAAGCTAAGTTGAAATATGATGGTAGAAATTACACGGACTGGGTCCGTAACTTGAGGATTATCATCATTGCTGCATAGAAGAATTACATCCTGGAAGCACCGCTAGGTGCAAGGCCTGCTGCAGACGCAACTGCGGACGTTAGAAATGTCTGGCAGAGCAAAGCTGATGACTACTCGATAGTTCAGTGTGTCATGCTTTACAGCTTAGAATCGGGACTTAAAAGTCGTTTTGAACATCATGGAGCATATGAGATGTTCCAAGAGTTGAAGTTAATATTTCAAGCAAATGCCCGAATTGAGAGATATGAAGTCTCCAACAAGTTCTATAGCTGCAAAATGGAGGAGAAAAGTTTTATCAGTGAACACATACTTACAATGTCTGGGTACCATAACCACTTGACTTAGCTGGGAGTTAATCTTCCTAATGATTGTGTCATTGACAGAGTTCTTCAATCACCATCACCAAGCTATAAAGGCTTCGGAATGAACTATAATATGCAAGGGATGAACAAGACAATTCCCGAGCTCTTCGCGATGCTAAAGGCTGTGGAGGTAGAAATCAAAAAGGAGCATCAAGTGTTGATGGTCAACAAGACCACTAGTTTCAAGAAAAAGGGCAAAGGAAAGAAGGGAAACTTCAAGAAGAACAACAAGAAAGTTGCTGCTTAGGAGAAGAAACCCAAGTCTGGACCTAAGCCTGAAACTAAGTGCTTCTACTGCAAAGGGACTGGTCACTGGAAGCGGAACTACCCCAAGTATTTGGCGGATAAGAAGGATGGCTAAGTGAAAGGTATATTTGATATACATGTTATTGATGTGTACCTTACTAATGCTTGTAGTAGCGCCTGGGTATTTGATACTAGTTATGTTGCTCATATTTGCAACTCGAAATAGGGGCTACGGATTAAACGAAGATTGGCTAAGGACGAGGTGACGATGCGCGTCGGGAATGGTTCCAAGGTCGATGTGATTGTCGTCGGCACGCTACCTCTACATCTACCTTCGGGATTAGTTTTAGACCTAAATAATTGTTATTTGGTGCCAGCGTTGAGCATGAACATTATATCTGGATCTTATTTGATGCGAGACGGTTATTCATTTAAATCAAAGAATAATGATTGTTCTATTTATATGATTAATATCTTTTATGGTCATGCACCCTTGTTGAGTGGTCTATTTTTATTGAATCTCAATCGTGGAGATACACATGTTCATAATATTGAAGCCAAAAGATGCAAAGTTGATAATGGTAGTGCAACTTATTTGTGGCACTGCCGTTTAGGTCATATTGGTGTAAATCGCACGAAGAAACTCCATGCTGATGGGCTTTTGGAATCACTTGATTATGAATCACTTGGTGCTTGTGAACCATGCCTCATGGGCAAGATGACTAAAACTCCGTTCTCTAGAACAATGGAACAAGCTACTGACTTATTGAAAATAATACATACCGATGTATGCGGTCCAATGAGTGTTGTGGCTCATGGCGGGTATTGTTATTTTCTTACCTTCACAGATGATTTGAGCAGATATGGTTGTATCTACTTAATGAAGCATAAGTCTGAAACATTTAAAAAGTTCAAAGAATTTTAGAGTGAAGTAGAAAATCATCGTAACAAGAAAATAAAGTTTCTACAATCTGATCGTGGAGGCGAATATTTGAGTTACGAGTTTGGTCTTCATTTGAAACAATGAGGAATAGTTTCACAACTCACGCCACCTGGAACACCACAACGTAATGGTGTGTCCGAACGTCTTAACTATACTTTATTGGATATGGTGCGATCTATGATGTCTCTTACTAATTTACCACTATTGTTTTGGGGTTATGTTTAGAGACGGCTGCATTCACTTTAAATAGGGCACCATCAAAATCCGTTGAGACGACACCTTATGAACTATAGGTTATTGTTTCTTAAAGTTTGGGGCTGCGATGCTTATGTGAAAAAGCTTCAACCTAATAAGCTTGACCCCAAATTAGAGAAGTGTGTCTTCATAGGATACCCAAAGGAAACTGTTGGGTACACCTTCTATCATAGATCCGAAGGCAAAATCTTTGTTGCTAAGAATGGATCCTTTCTAGAGAAGGAGTTTCTCTCAAAAGAAGTGAGTGGGAGGAAAGTATAACTTGATGAGGTAATTGTACCTTCTCCTGAATTGGAAAGTAGTTCATCACAAAAATCAGTTCCAGTGATTCGTACACCAATTTGTGAGGAAGCCAATGATGATGATCATGAAACTTCAGATCAAGTTACTATAGAACCTCGTAGGTCTTCCAGAGAATGATCCACACCATAGTGGTACGGTAGTCCTATTCTAGAAGTCATGTTACTAGACCATGATGAACCTACGAACTATGAGGAAGCGATGATGAGCCCAGATTCCATGAAATGGCTTGAGGACATGAAATCTGAGATGTGATCCATGTATGAGAAGAAAGTGTGGACTTTGGTGGATTTGCCCAATGTTCGGCAAGCCATAGAAAATAAATGGATCTTCAAGAAGAAGACTGACGCTGACGGTAATGTTACTATCTACAAAGCTCGACTTGTTGCGAAAGGTTTTCGACAAGTTCAAGGAGTTGACTACGATGAGACTTTCTCACCCGTAGCGATGCTTAAGTCTGTCCGAATCATGTTAGCAATTGCCGCATTTTATGATTATGAAATTTGGCAGATGGATGCCAAAACTGCATTCCTGAATGGATTTCTGGAAGAAGAGTTGTATATGATGCAAACAGAAGGTTTTGTCGATCCAAAGGGTGCTAACAAAGTGTGCAAGCTCCAGCGATCCATTTATGGACTGGTGCAAGCCTCTCGGAGTTGGAATAAATGCTTTGATAGTGTGATTAAAGCATATGGTTTTATACAAACTTTTGGAGAAGCCTGTATTTACAAGAAGTGAGTGGGAGCTTTGTAGCATTTCTAATATTATATGTGGATGACATATTGTTGATTGGAAATGATATAGAATTTCTGGATAGCATAAAGGGATACTTGAATAAGAGTTTTTCAATGAAATACCTTGGTGAAGCTGCTTACATATTAGGCATCAAGATCTATAGAGGTAGATCAAGACACTTAATTGGACTTTCACAAAGCACATACCTTGATAAAGTTTTGAATAAGTTCAAAATGGATCAGTCAAATAAAGGGTTCCTGCTTGTGTTACAAGGTGTGAAGTTGAGTCAGACTCAATGCCCGACCACTGCAGAAGATAGAGAGAAAATGAAAGTCATTCCCTATGCTTCAGCCATAGGTTCTATCATGTATGCAATGTTGTGTACCAGACCTGATGTGTGCCTTGCTATAAGTATAGCAGGGAGGTACCAAAGTAATCCTGGAGTGGAGCACTGGACAACGGTCAAGAACATCCTAAAATACCTGATAGGACTAAGGATATGTTTCCCGTTTATGGAGGTGACAAAGAGCTCATCATAAATGGTCACTTCGATGCAAGCTTTGACACTGATTCAGATGACTCTAAGTCACAATACGGATACGTATTTTTATTGAATGGTGGAGCCGTTAGTTGGTGCAGTTCCAAACAGAGCGTCGTGGCGGGATCTACGTGTGAAGCGGAGTACATAGATGCTTCGGAAGCAGCAAATGAAGGAGTTCGTATCCAATCTAGGTGTCATACCTAGTGCATCGGGTACAATGAAAATCTTTTGTGACAATACTGGTGCAATTGCCTTAGCAAAGGAATCCAGATTTGACAAGAGAACCAATTACATCAAGAGACGCTTCAATTCCATCTGTCATCAAGCGTCGGAGGGAGACATAGAGATTTGCAAAATACATTCGGATCTGAATGTGGTAGACCCGTTGACTAAGCCTCTTCCACGAGCAAAACTTGATCAGCGCGAAGACTCCATGGGTGTTAGAATCATTACTTTGTAATCTAGATTATTGACTCTAGTGCAAGTGGGAGACTAAAGGAAATATGCCCTAGAGGCAATAATAAAGTTATTATTCATTTCCTTATATCATGATAAATGTTTATTATTCATGCTAGAATTGTATTAACTGGAAACTTAGTACATGTGTGAATACATAGACAAAACACAGTGTCCCTAGTATGCCTCTACTAGACTAACTCGTTAATCAAAGATGGTTATGTTTCCTAACCATAGACATGTGTTGTCATTTGATGAACATGATCACATCATTAGGAGAATGATGTGATGGACAAGACCCATCCGTTAGCTTAGCATTATGATTGTTATAGTTTCATTGCTACTGCATTCTTCATGACTTATACATGTTCTGCAGACTATGAGATTATGCAACTCCCGAATACCGGAGGAACACCTTGTGTGCTATCAAACATCACAACGTAACTGGGTGATTATAAAGATGCTCTACAGGTGTCTCTGAAGGTGTTTATTGGGTTGGCATAGATCAAGATTAGGATTTGTCACTCCGTGTTTCGGAGAGGTATCTTTGGGCCCTCTCGGTAATGCTCATCACTATAATCCTTGCAAGCAATGTGACTAATGATTTAGTTGCGGGACGAAGTATTACGAAACGAGTAAAGAGACTTGCTGGTAATGAGATTGAACTAGGTATGATGATACCGACGATCGAATCTCGGGCAAGTAACATACCGATGACAAAAGGAACACCGTATGTTGTTATGCGGTTTGACCGATAAAGACATTCATAGAATATGTAGGAACCAATATGAGCATCTAGGTTCCGCTATTGGTTATTGATCAGAGATGTGTCTCGGTCATGTCTACATAGTTCTCGAACCCGTAGGGTCCGCACGCTTAACGTTCGGTGACGATTTGTATTATGAGTTATGTGTTTTGATGACCAAAGTTTGTTCGGAGTCCCAGATGAGATCACGGACATTATGAGGAGCCTCTAAATGGTTGATACATAAATATTGATATATTGGAAGGCTATATTCGGACATTGGAATGGTTCCGAAGAAGTTCCTGTATTTTCTGGAGTAGCGGGAGGTTACCGGAACCCCCCGCGGAGTTGATGGGCCTTAATGGGCCTTAGTGGGAAGGAGAGGCAGCAGCCAGGAGGTGGCACCCCCCAAGCCCAGTCTGAATTGGACAAGGGGTTGGGGGCGCGGCCCCCTCTCCCTTCCTTCCCCCTTCTCCTTTAGGTGGAAACCTACTAGGACTTGGAGTCCTAGTAGGATTCCCCTTCTCCCGGCGCGCCTAGCTTGGCTTGCCGGCCTCCCCCTCCCTCCTTTATATACGGGGCAACAATACTTAAAACAAAATAAGTCACATCCATGGGCAAATTTTTTGGCGAGACGTTATGTTCTGGCCTTGTTATTATTTAGAACCATTTTCAGCCCCCGCTTCGTGTTTCGAGGCACGACCATTGACACGTCTTGTCAAAGCATAGACCGTGTCCCCTTATCACGGGATTCTCATCAATGCGGGTTTGGGTAATCCAACCATGTCATTTGCACGCCCCCTTGGGAATAGGCGAGCTTTAAGGCTTATGAGGGGGGAGGCGCTTGATATTTGCAGCTTATATCAATGGATGAAGATATATCCTTTTACCCCACACCTTCCTCCCTTCCTGCATCTCCGTCCTCGAGCTCTAGCGCCCAAGTTCCAATCTTTTCCTTCGCCCCAACTTCTCCGGCTATGGCTGGATCCGGTTCCCAGGGAAAGTGGATGGTCTCCTCCGTAATGGACAAGGACATGAAGGATCTACGTGAGGTGAGGTACTTGACAGCGGAGGTTATACACAGGCTTCCTACCCCGGGGCAGGTCATCCCCACCCCAAAGCCCGGCAAGAGGGTGGTATTCATCCCCCACTTCCTCCGAGGACTCGGGTTTGCCCTCCATCCCTTCGTCCGAGGCCTCATGTGTTACTACGGGCTGGATTTCCATGATCTAGCCCCGAATTCCTTCCTCCACATCTCGACATTCATCGTCGTGTGTGAGGCATTTCTCCGCGTCCCCCCACACTTTGGCCTGTGTCTCAAGGTTTTCAACGTGAAGCCGAAGGTGGTCGATGGCCAACATGCCGAGTGCGGCAGCGCCATGGTGAGCAAGCTCTTCCATGTTACCTGGCCCAAAGGGAGATTCGTGGACACTATCAAGGTATGGCAGCAGGAGTGGTTCTACATCACTGAACCCCACGGCACCAAGTGGGCGGCCGCTCCTGCTTTCAGATCCGTACCTCCGCTGTGGCTCGCGTCCTGGACCAACAAGGGTCTAGACTAGGGATCCCCTGAGGAAGTGTTGATGCTACAAAAGCGTATCAAGAGTATGATAGAAAAGGACATCAACCTTGCTGATGTGATCCAGGTGATGCTTATCCGCCGAGCTCTTCCCTGTCAACGACGGACTGTCAAAATGTGGGAGTTTAGTCCGGAAGGGCCACGGACCCTGCAGTGATTCTTTGGCATGACGCACAAAGGGATCTATAAGCTACTCTTCAAGAGCCAGAAGAGGTGGCCAAGGCTGTCTGATGACACCGGCCTCGGCTGCAATAATCCGGCCTCCCCAGTAAGTATCATATTTCTAAACATTACCTAGTTCATCAATCTTAGGGAGGGTACTGGAAATTCCATCCCCTGACCAGGGCTGGATAAAGAAGGTGGAGCAGATCAAATGTCCAGCCCCGCTCCCCAAAGACCCAGCTGAGCCTCTACTGATGAGGATGCTGGTCCCGGCGCCCTACTAGGCACCAGTGAAGAAGGATAAGAATAAGAAAGGCAAGGAGGCCGAAGGTGGCCTCCACCATGAAGGTACTTCGGGCGCTATGTCCGGAGGGACCGAGGCTCCTTCCTCTCATGAGGGAGACGAAGACGAGGACGAGGAGGAGGAGGAATAAGAGAACCCTCCTCTCAAAGGGAAAAAGAGGTCGGCCTTCGTAGATCCGGAGGAGGGGGTGCCAACAAGGGAAAGATATCCCTCTCGGACGACTTGGATTCGGACGCCGAAGCTATCCCCAAGCACCACCCCCGAGACAAGCCCCTTGCGGCATCGTAAGTACCTTAGGATTCTTTAGATACATCCAATCTTTTACAAATTGTAAGAATAATACTAAATCATGTGTTTTAGTCCAGCTCGCGATCTCCCTCAAGAATCATCGTCATCGGGGGATCTTCCAGCGGAGATGATGGGGAGCGATATGCCTCCACAAGCTTCCCCGCCTCCTAGGGTGGACGACACCAAGGTGTCGTCCCAAAGGATCTCTCCGGGCTTCGGAGAAGAGTGGGACAGGACTAAGACGGCGCCAGAGGATAACACCTTGGCTGCCGAGAACATGAGGGGCGCAACCCTCATGGAGACCGGCGACGGGGGTCTTGGATCATCCGACCCTCGGCCAGATACTGCTCCAGAGATATAAATGGCTCCAGAGTCGAATCAATAGCCCCCTTCGAGGAAGGGGAAAACGTCTATTCCAGCGGCGATCTCTACTAATCCGGAGGCACTGAACATGCTGATGGACGCTCTGCAAAGTGCGTCCGTCTTGGAGGAGCATCGTACCTTGATGGGTATGGTGGTTGAGAAGATTCAGTCCGCTAAAAGTAGGCTGAATGAAGCCTTCACGAGCCTACTAACAGACTTCGAGGTATGCGATGTAATGTCTTTAGCCGCTTTCCATATGAAAAATATGTCTGTATATAGATAGTAGCCCCTGAGACTTTGTTCGGCCCATGAAGAAGGGCGAACACATGATCTATAGGCATCCGCAGGAAATAACATACTTATCTTTTTTGGGAAAAATAGGCTTCACTGTTAGCGGCGACTGCTCAGGCTGCTGAAGTTTCCAAACTGAAGTAAAAACTGCACCTGGCCGACGAGGACATCATCCTTATTAACAAGCGGCTCGACGAGGTGCAAGGTATGTTTCAAGTACCCCGTACATGATAGTATTAATTTGCAAACGCTAAGTTGAAGCTTACGTGCTGCTATATGCATAATTGCAGATGGCGCTGCTAAGGTCGAGACCCACAGGGGTGTCCTTGCCCGGGCGAAGGAGTTGGCAAGGGTGAGCAATGCGGACGCTGATAAAGCGGCTGTAGATTTGAAGGCCGAACAGGCCACTCGGCGCCAATTCGAGGAGCCGGTGTCCAAAGTGGAGCAAGAGCTCAAGGATGCCACTCGCAGGTGCGAGTCCCTCGAGGAGGAGAATAAAGCTAAGGCGACCAAACTCGCCAAGGCCCTTCAGGAAGCCCAAGAGGCAAGGTCCGAATCCCGAGCGGCTTGCGAGGAGATCCGACAGGCCGGACAGATAGCGGCTGGTAAGCCCTTTCTTTTACAGTCTAAGTTTGGCGATCAGAGGTATGCCTTGCTTAATCGACTATGGAGTTCTCCAAAGGCTTTTGCGGATCCTCCAAAGAGTGCTGCCGACACCGCGCAATTCTTCCGAGCCCAGGAGGGGCATGTGACGGAGAAGCTGTTCTGGTCGCAGTTCGCGACGCAGGAGCGCTCGGCGCTTTTGAACGACTACATGGCGCAGTGGGCCGAGCTGCATAAGATGTCTGGAGCAGCCATGAAGGATGTCATAGTCCGGCTGTGGCAAGCCGAACCCATTCCGAGCAGCTATTTTGGCCTAGTGCAGCAACTCGTCGATGCCTTGCCCCGAATTGATGCAATCAAGTGGTCAGTGTGCATAGAAGGTGCACGGATGGCCTTCGCCCGTGTCAAGATGCACTGGGCGAAGATGAATGACGCCGTTATTGTGGCTGAGGGTCCTCCCGGAGGCAAGGACCACCGCACGCTGGAGCGCTACTTAGAAGACGTCCTAGAGGGTGCTCGCTTGTTAGATGGTCAATGCTCAAAGGACATCATGTTCGAATGAATGTATCCGAACGACTCGGATGTTTTTATTATATATATTAAGGATTTGTTATATATTTGTGCCATTGTCTGAAAGTTCTTTCCTCCTGTGCGACCGTTTTTGTATTCCTGAGAGTTTTCCAGTTGTTGGCTTCGGCCCCCACGTAGATACTATGGGGGTGTTCGAAATAGCACATGATCACACTTGACCCTACGTCTTGGTCCGTAAAGGAGGTGTCAGTGCAGCGAACCAGGCAATCAGAATATGTGGCTTTACCACTCTCACTTAGCCATAGGAGTTTGACGATGGGGCTACGAGATAGCCCCTGGTATGTACGTAGCTATCCGGATGCGGATGCGTTACGTATGTGACCGAAAAAACAGTCCTTCGTATAATACGAAAAAAACGCTAAAGATTTAGTAAGTCGCCGAGTGGCTGACCAGCTCTCGCCGCATCATGACAGTCAGTTTTCGGCTTTCTCTACTGAGGTGCTTGACCGGACGGACCAGAAACACAATCGCAGTAGTTCTCCCTTTACTACCCTAGCCGAACAAACGGAACATAAGGTGGTAAACATAGGAGCCGGGCAACCCAACTATTGACCGAAGACATGATTCAGAGCCGAGGCATATAATGCCAAGTTCAGGACGCTGAAGTGTGCTATAAAGCTATTCGGGATTTTGTTTGGCAACACATATGTGACCACATAGAGCCCCTGGCAATGGGTGCCGAGGTGTATGAGTGAAACAACTAGGGAGACATAATACAATTTTATGAATAAGGTCGATACCAAAAAAATTGTCTTCACTAGAATCTGTTTGATACGTCAAAACATGATCTTGTAGAGGGCACCATAAGCACCAAGGCTATTTTACATGCCAGGGGTCGAAGAATAAGGAGAAAAGCTCGATACAGGTCCTTGAATAAAGTTTGGTCTAAAGAATCCTTTGGACATCCCGCCGCACATCTGCGCTGCTTTCGCCTTGGAGAGAGAGGTTCCTTAAGAGGAATGGTCTTTGGCTATCCACATGAAACCGGGCTCGAAGAGAGTCCTTGTGAGTCCGTAGGATATACAGGATTGAATGCACCTATGGTAGAAGAGAAAAAATAATCAAAAAAGGGGAAGGTCATACAGGGTCGAACCATACTATAGACCTGTCCGTATTGTGCCTCCGTTGATGCCCAAGGTATTTTGAGTGCATAATTATGCATGCGCGGTACGAATTTCGCGGGTGTGTGCGGCGATCGACGGAGGCAAAACTGCTAGTCTAGCTCTAGAATGCCCGAGATGTCATCATGCAGAACTGAGCGGACTCGTTTAACAATGTCTGACGGTTTGATGGCCGATGAGGTGTGCGGCTTGATAGGGCCGCTCTGTACTTCGGCCGCGAGGGCCGCGGTGTGCTCTCCATACGAAGGGAGCGTTCTGTGTTTCCATTGACTGTTATGACGCCACGTGGACCTGCAATTTTGAGCTTTAAATAAGCATAGTGCAGGACCACGTTGAATCGAGCGAAAGCGGTTCATCGGAGCAGTGCGTGATAACCACTGCGGAAGGGGACGATATCGAAGATCAAGTCTACACTGCGGAAGTTATCTGGCGAGCCGAAGACGACTTCCAATGTTATTGAGCCCAAGCAACGGGCCTCTACACCAGGTTTTACTCATTTAAAGGTAGTTTTAGTGGGCTTGATTCTTGACGGATCAATACCCATTTTGCGGATAGTGTCCTGGTAAAGCATGTTAATACTACTGCCGCCGTCCATAAGGACTCGCGTGAGGTGGAATCGGTCAATGATTGGGTCGAGGACCAAAGCTGCCGAACCTCCATGACGGATACTGGTCGGGTGGTCCTTTCGATCGAAGGTGATCGGACAAGCCGACCATGGGTTGAATTTTGGGGCGACCGGCTCTACGGTGTAGACGTCCCTTAATGCACGCTTGCGCTCCCGCTTGGGGATGTGAGTGACGTAGATCATATTCACCGTTTTGACCTCAGGGGGAAAATTTCTTCTGTCCCCCTGTGTTCGGTGGGCGAGCTCGTCATCGTTGTCCTTGCTAGGTGGCCCTTTCTCCTTGTGTTCAGCATTGAGCTTGTCGGCCTGTTTAAAGACCCAACAGTTTCTGTTGGTGTGATTGGCCAGTTTATTGGGGGTGCCATGAATCCGGAAAGGCCGATCAAGTATTCTGTCCAAACTGGATGGACCATCTCTGTTTCCTTTGAATGGATTCTTCCGTTGACCGGGTTTGGAGCCACTGAATCCGGCGTTGACCGCCATGTCTTCGTTATTGTTTTGACGCTTGTGCTTGTTGCGTCGTGGCTTGCCATTGCCGTCCCTAGCTTCAGAGGTGCCAAGGTCGCTGGTGCTATTGCTTCTACGAGCTAGCCAGTTATCTTCTCCCGCGCAAAAGCGAGTCATAAGTGCAGTCAGGGCTGCCATGGACTTCGGCTTTTCTTGGTCGAGGTGTCGGGCGAGCCACTCATCTCGGACGCTGTGTTTGAAGGCCGCAAGGGCTTCAGCGTCCGAACAATCTACAATCTGGTTCTTCTTAATTAAGAACCTGGTCCAGAGCTTCCGGGCTGATTCTCCGGGTTGTTGTATTATGTGGCTAAGGTAATCATCGTCTGGGGGGCCGAACATAGGTGTTGGGGAACGTAGCAGAAATTCAAAATTTTCTACGCATCACCAAGATCAATCTATGGAGAGACTAGCAACAAGAGAGAGAGGGAGTGCATCTTCATACCCTTGAAGATCGCTAAGCGGAAGCGTTGCAAGAATGCGGATGAGGTAGTCGTACTCGTGGTGATTCAGATCGCGGTCGATTCCGATCTAAGTGCCGAACAACGGCGCCTCCGCATTCAACACACATGCAGCCCGGTGACGTCTCCCATGCCTTGATCCAGCAAGGAGAGAGGGAGAGGTTGGGAAAGACTCCGTCCAGCAGCAGCACGACGGCGTGGTGGTGATGGAGGAGCGCGGTACTCCAGCAGGGCTTCACCAAGCACTACGAGAGACGAGGAGGGAGAGAGGTAGGGCTGCGCCTTGGGAGAGAGAGACTCATGTGTTGGGCAACCCCAAAACCTCCACTATATATAGGGGGAAGGGAGAGGGGGAGGCTCCCTAGGGTTTCCCCTAGGCGGGGTGGCGGCCAGGGCAGATGGGATCTCCCCTTTGGGTGACTTGGCCCCCAAGCCAGGAGGTGGGAACCCTAGATGGGGCGCCCCAAACCCCTGGTCACGTGGGAATAGGTGAGGGGGGCGCACAGCCCCTTAGTGGGCTGGTTTGCCCCCTCCCCTTGGCCCATGAAT
>NC_041385.1:577999491-578141310 GCF_002162155.2 Triticum dicoccoides | reverse complement strand
CTCCCGAAACACCTTTCGGTCATGCTGGTCATCACCCGGTACCTCCGGAACACTTCCGGACTCCAAAACCCTTCGTCCAATATATCAATCTTCACCTCCGGTCCATTCCGGGGCTCCTCGTGATGTCCGGGATCTCATCCGGGACTCCGAACAACATTCGGTAACCGCGTACATACCTTCCCTATAACCCTAGCGTCATTGAACCTTAAGTGTGTAGACCCTACGGGTTCGGGAACCATGTAGACATGACCGAGACAACTCTCCGGCCAATAACCAACAGCGGGATCTGGATACCCATGTTGGCTCCCACATGTTCCACGATGATCTCATCAGATGAACCACGATGTCAAGGATTCAATCAATCCCGTATACAATTCCCTTTGTCTACCGGTAAAGTACTTGCCCGAGATTCGATCGTCGGTATGCCGATACCTTGTTCAATCTCGTTACCGGCAAGTCTCTTTACTCGTTCCATAACACATCATCCTGTGATCAACTCCTTGATCACATTGTGCACATTATGATGATGTCCTACCGAGTGGGCACAGAGATACCTCTCCGTCACACGGAGTGACAAATCCTAGTCTCGATTCGTGCCAACCCAGCAGACACTTTCGGAGATACCCGTAGTGCACCTTTATAGCCACCCAGTTACGTTGTGACATTTGGTACACCCAAAGCATTCCTACGGTATCCGGGAGTTGCACAATCTCATGGTCTAAGGAAAAGATACTTGACATTTAGAAAAGCTTTAGCATACGAACTACACGATCTTGTGCTAGGCTTAGGATTAAGTCTTGTCCATCACATCATTCTCCTAATGATGTGATCCCGTTATCAATGACATCCAATGTCCATGGTCAGGAAACCATGACCATCTGTTGATCAACGAGCTAGTCAACTAGAGGCTCACTAGGGACATGTTGTGGTCTATGTATTCACACATGTATTGCGGTTTCCGGTCAATACAATTATAGCATGAATAATAGACAATTATCATGAACAAGGAAATACAATAATAACCATTTTATTATTGCCTCTAGGGCATATTTCCAACAGTCTCCCACTTGCACTAGAGTCAATAATCTAGTTCACATCACTATGTGATTGTAATGAATCGACACCCATGGGGTTTGATCATATCTCGCTTGTGAGAGAGGTTATTAGTCAACGGATCTGAACCTTTCAGATTTGTGTGTGCTTTGAAAATCTCTATGTCATCTCCTAGATGCAGCTACCACGCTCTATTTGGAGCTATTCCAAATAACTGTTCTACTATACGAATTCGGTTTACTACTCAGAATAATCCGGATTAGTGTCAAAGTTTGCATTGGCGTAATCCTTTACGACGAACTCTTTTACCACCTCCATAATCGAGAAAATTCCTTAGTCCACTAGTTACTAAGGATAAGTTTGACCGCTGTCCTGTGATCCATTCCTGGATCACTCTTGTACCCCTTGACTGACTCATGGCAAGGCACATTTCCGGTGCGGTACACAACATAGCATACTATAGAGCCTACGTCTGAAGCATAGGGGACGACCTTCGTCCTTTCTCTTTCTTCTGCCGTGGTCATGTCTTGAGTCTTACTCAATACTCACACCATATAACACAGCCAAGAACTCCTTCTTTGCTGATCTATTTTGAACTCCTACAAAATCTTGTCACAGTATGTATTCATTTGAAAGTACTATTAAGTGTTTTGATCTATCCTTATAGATCTTGATGCTCAATGTTCAAGTAGCTTAATCCAGGTTTTCCATTAAAAAACACTTTTCAAATAACCCTATATGCTTTCCAGAAATTCTACATCATTTCCGATCAACAATATGTCAACAACATATACTCATCAGAAATGCTGTAGTGCTCCCACTCACTTCTTTGGAAATACAAGTTTCTCATAAACTTTGTATAAACCCAAAAACTTTGATCATCTCATCAAAGCGTATATTCCAACTCCGAGATGCTTACTCCAGTCCTTAGAAGGATTGCTGGAGCTTTGCACACTTGTTAGCATCTTTCAGGATTGACAAAACCTTCTGGTTGTATCACATACAACCTTTCCTCAAGAATATTGTCGAGGAAACAATGTTTTGACATCCTATCTGCAAGATTTCATAAATCATGCAGTAATTGCTAATATAATTCCAACAGACTCTTAGCATCGCTATGAGTGAGAAAGTCTCATCGTAGTCAACTCCTTGAACTTGTCGGAGAACATCTTAACGACAAGTCGAGCTTTCTTAATGGTGATACTTACCATCATTGTCCGTCTTCCTTTTAAAATCCATCTGTACCCAATAGCCTTACGACCATCAAGTAGTTCTTCCAAAGTCTATACTTTGTTTTCATACATGGATCCTCTCTCGGATTTTATGGTCTCGAGCCATTCATCGGAATCCGGGCCCACCATCGCTCCTCCATAGCTTGTAGGTTCATTGTTGCCTAGCAACATGACCTCCAAGACAGGATTACCGTACCACTCCGAAGCAGTACACGTCCTTGTCGATCTACGAGGTTCGGTAGTGACTTGATCCGAAGTTTCATGATCACTATCATCAGCTTCCACTTCAATTGGTGTAGGTGCCACAGGAACAACTTCCTGTGCCCTGCTACATACCAGTTGAAGTGATGGTTCGACAACCTCATCAAGTCTCCACCATCCTCCCACTCAATTCTTTCAAGAGAAACTTTTCCTCGAGAAAGGACCCGATTCTAGAAACAATCCCTTTTGCTTCCGGATCTGAGACAGGAAGTATACCCAACTGTTTTGGGTGTCCTATGGAGATGTATTTATCCGCTTTGGGTTCGAGCTTATCAGGATGAAACTTTTTCACATAAGTGTCGCAGCCCCAAACTTCCAAGAAACGACAGCTTAGGTTTCTCTAAACCATAGTTCATACGGTGTCATCTCAACGGAATTACGTGGTGCCCTATTTAAAGTGAATGCGGTTGTCTCTAATGCCTAACCCATGAACGATAGTGGTAATTCGATAAGAGACATCATGGTATGCACCATATCCAATAGGGTGCAGCTATGATGTTCGGACACACCATCACACTATGGTGTTCGAGGCGGTATTAGTTGTGAAACAATTTCCACAAGGTCTTAATTGTGTACCAAACTCGTAACTCAGATATTCATCTCTATGATCATATCATAGACATTTTATCCTCTTGTCATGATGATCTTCAACTTCACTCTAAAATTACTTGAACCTTTCAATAATTCAGACTTGTGTTTCTACTTAAATCATGTGTGAAGTAAGAACATAACGATATCCACTGCGTGCCTCAGCACTCATTGGACTGCACACATCAAAATGTATTACTTCCAACAAGTTGCTTTCTTGTTCCATCTTACTGAAAAATGAGGCTTTTCAGTCATCTTGCCCATGTGGTATGATTTGCATGTCTCAAGTGATTTAGAATCAAGTGAGTCCAAACGATCCATCTGCATGGAGTTTCTTCATGCGCACATACCAATAGACATGGTTCGCATGTCTCAAACTTTTCAAAAACGAGTGAGTCCAAAGATCCATCAACATGGAGCTTCTTCATGCGTTTTGTACCAATATGACTCAAATGGCAGTGCCACAAGCAGGTGGTACTATCATTACTATCTTATATCTTTTTGCATGAACATGTGTATCACTACGATCGAGATTCAATAAACCATTCTTTTAGGTGCAAGACCATTGAAGGTATTATTCAAATAAATAGAGTAACCATTATTCTCCTTAAATGAATAACCGTATTGCGATAGACATAATCAAATCATGTCTATGCTCAACGCAAACACCAAATAACAATTATTTAGATTTAACACCAATCTCGATGGTAGACGGAGCAGGCGATGCTTGATCACATCAACCTTGGAAACACTTCCAACAGACATCGTCATCTCACCTTTAGCTAGTCTCCGTTTATTCCGTAGCTATTTTATTTCGAGTTACTAACACTTAGCAACCGAACCGGTATCTTAATACCCTAGTGCTACTAGGAGTACTAGTAAAGTACACATTTAATTCAATGTATATCCAATATACTTCTGTCAACCTTGCCAGCCTTCTCATCTACCAAGTATCTAGGGTAGTTCTTCTTCAGTGACCGTGCCCTCATTATAGAAGAACTTAGTCTCAGGTTTGGTTTCAACCCTGGGTTTCTTCACTAGAGCAGCAACTGATTTTTTGTTTCATGAAGTACCCCTTCTTGCCCTTGCCCTTCTTGAAACTAGTGGTTTCGCTAACCATCAACAATTGATGCTCCTTCTGGATTTCTACTTTTGCGGTGTCAAACATCGTGAATATTTCAAGGATCATCATATCTATCCCTGATATGTTATAGTTCATCACGAAGCTCTAGTAGCTTGGTGGCAATGTCTTTGGAGAAACATCACTATCTTATCTGGAAGATTAACTCCCACTCGATTCAAGTGATTGTTGTACCCAGACAATCTGAGTACAAGCTCAACGATTGAGCTTTTCTCCCTTAGTTTGTAGGCCAAGAAGCTCATCGGAGGTCTTATACCTCTTGACGTGGGCACGAGCCTAAAATCCCAATTTCAGCTCTTGGAACATCCCCTATGTTTCGCGAAGTTTCAAAATCGTCTTTGGTGCCTCAATTGTAAACCGTTTAACATTACTGAACTATCACGTAGTCATCAAAACGTGTATGTCAGATGTTCGCAACATCCACAGACGACGTTCGAGGTTCAGCACACCGACCGGTGCATTAAGGACATAAGCCTTCTATGCAGCATGAGGACAATCCTCAGTTTACGGACCCAGTCCGCATAATTGCTACTATCAACTTTCAACTAAATTTTCTCTAGGAACATATCTAAAACAGTAGAACTAAAACGCGAGCTATGACATAATTTGCAAAGACCTTTTGACTATGTTCAGGATAATTAAGTTCATCTAATGAACTCCCACTCAGATAGACATCCCTCTAGTCATCTAAGTGATACATGATCCGAGTCAACTAGGCCGTGTCCGATCATCATGTGAGACGGACTAGTCATCATCGGTGAACATCTTCATGTTGATCGTATCTACTATACGACTCATGCTCGACGTTTCGGTCTCTTGTGTTCCGAGGCCATGTATGTACATTCTAGGCTCGTCAAGTCAACCTAAGTGTTTCGCGTGTGTAAATCTGGCTTACACCCGTTGTATGTGAATGTTAGAATCTATCACACCCGATCATCACGTGCTGCTTCAAAACAACGAACTTTTGCAACAGTGCACAGTTAGGGGGAACACTTTCTTGAAATTATTATGAGGGATCATCTTATTTACTACCGTCGTTCTAAGCAAATAAGATGCATAAACATGATAAACATCAGATGCAATCAAAAAATGACATGATATGGCCAATATCATTTTGCTCCTACTGATCTCCATCTTCGGGGCTCCATGATCATCATCGTCACCGGCATGACACCATGATCTCCATCATCATGATCTCCATCATCGTGTCTCCATGAAGTTGTCTCGCCAACTATTACTTCTACTACTATGGCTAACGGTTTAGCAATGAAGTAAAGTAATTACATGGCGTTATTCAGTGACATGCAGGTCATACAATAAATAAAGACAACTCCTATGGCTCCTGCCGGTTGTCATACTCATCGACATGCAAGTCGTGATTCCTATTACAAGAACATGATCAATCTCATACATCACATATCATTCATCACATTCTTTTTGGCCATATCACATCACATAGCATACCCTGCAAAAACAAGTTAGACATCCTCTAATTGTTGTTTGCATGTTTTACGTGGCTGCTATGGGTTTTTAGCAAGAATGTTTCTTACCTACGCAAAAGCCACAACGTGATATGCCAATTGCTATTTACCCTTCATAAGGACCCTTTTCATCGAATTCGATCGACTAAAGTGGGAGAGACTGGCACCCGCTAGCCACCTTATGCAACAAGTGCATGTCAGTCGGTGGAACCTGTCTCACGTAAGTGTACGTGTAAGGTCGGTCCGGGCCGCTTCATCCCACAATACCGTCGAAACAAGATAGGACTAGTAACGGTAAGCATATTGAACAAAATCAACGCCCACAACAACTTGTGTTCTACTTGTGCATAGAATCTACGCAATAGACCTAGCTCATGATGCCACTGTTGGGGAACGTAGCAGAAATTCAAAATTTTCTACGCATCACCAAGATCAATCTATGGAGAGACTAGCAATGAGATAGAGAGGGAGTGCATCTTCATACCCTTGAAGATCGCTAAGCGGAAGCGTTGCAAGAACGTGGATGAGGTAGTCGTACTCGTGGCGATTCAGATCGCGGTCGATTCCGATCTAAGCGCCGAACAACGGTGCCTCCGCGTTCAACACACATGCAGCCCGGTGACGTCTCCCATGCCTTGATCCAGCAAGGAGAGAGGGAGATGTTGGGGAAGACTCCGTCCAGCAGCAGCACGACGGCGTGGTGGTGGTGGAGGAGCGCGGTACTCCAGCAGGGCTTCGCCAAGCACTACGAGAGACGAGGAGGGAGAGAGGTAGAGCTGCGCCTTGGGGGAGAGAGACTCATGTGTTGGGCAGCCCCAAAACCTCCACTATATACAGGGGAAGGGAGAGGGGGAGGCGCCCTAGGTTTTCCCCTGGGGGGCGGCGGCCAGGGCAGATGGGATCTCCCCTTTGGGTGACTTGGCCCCCAAGCCAGGAGGTGGGAACCCTAGATGGGGCGCCCCAAACCCCCTGGTCACGTGGGAATAGGTGAGGGGGGCACACAGCCCCTTAGTGGGCTGGTTTGCCCCCTCCCCTTGGCCCATGAAGCCCCCCAACACTTGTTGGGGCTCCCGAAACACCTTTCGGTCATGCTGGTCATCACCCAGTACCTCCGGAACACTTCCGGACTCCAAAACCCTTCGTCCAATATATCAATCTTCACCTCTGGACCATTCCAGGACTCCTCGTGATGTCCGGGATCTCATCCGGGACTCCGAACAACATTCGGTAACCGCGTACATACCTTCCCTATAACCCTAGCGTCATTGAACCTTAAGTGTGTAGACCCTACGGGTTCGGGAACCATGCAGACATGACCGAGACAACTCTCCGGCCAATAACCAACAGCGGGATCTAGATACCCATGTTGGCTCCCACATGTTCCGTGATGATCTCATCGGATGAACCACGATGTCAAGGATTCAATCAATCCCATATACAATTCCCTTGTCTACTGGTATAGTACTTGCCCGAGATTCGATCGTCGGTATGCCGATACCTTGTTCAATCTCGTTACCGGCAAGTCTCTTTACTCGTTCTGTAACACATCATCCCGTGATCAACTCCTTGATCACATTGTGCACATTATGATGATGTCCTACCGAGTGGGCCCAGAGATACCTCTCCGTCACATGGAGTGACAAATCCCAGTCTCGATTCGTGCCAACCCAACATACACTTTCGGAGATACCCATAGTGCACCTTTATGGCCACCCAGTTATGTTGTGACGTTTGGTACACCCAAAGCATTCCTACGGTATCCGAGAGTTGCACAATCTCATGGTCTAAGGAAAACATACTTGATATTTAGAAAAGCTTTAGCATATGAACTACACGATCTTGTGCTAGGCTTAGGATTGGGTCTTGTCCATCACATCATTCTCCTAATGATGTGATCCCGTTATCAATGACATCCAATGTCCATGGTCAGGAAACCATGACCATCTGTTGATCAACGAGCTAGTCAACTAGAGGCTCACTAGGGACATGTTGTGGTCTATGTATTCACACATGTATTGCGGTTTCCTGTCAATACAATTATAGCATGAATAATAGACAATTATCATGAACAAGGAAATACAATAATAACCATTTTATTATTGCCTCTAGGGCATATTTCCAACAATAGGTACCTTAGAAGTTGTCTCTGAAGGCGTCCTCCAAGTCTTCCCGGCTACCAATAGAGTTTTCTGGGAGGCTGTTCAGCCAGTGCCGTGTTGGTCCCTTAAGTTTTAGGGGGAGGTATTTGATCGCATGTAGGTCATCACCGCGAGCCATGCGAATGTGGAGAAGAAAATCTTCATTCCATACTGGGGGATTTTTTGTGCCATCGTATGATTCAATGTTCACGGGTTAAAACCCTTCTAGGAATTGGTGCTCCATTAATTCATCGGTGAACCATGGGAGTGTGTGGCGCCTCTGTATCGGGCAACGTCACAACACAGTTCATATGAAGTCTGTGTGCGGTTTTCGGCCCGGGTGAGGTTGTGCTTATCGTGCCAGGTGAGGGAGTCCTAGATTAAGGGGTCCTCGGGCATCCGGACTATTGACATGGGCCGGACTGATGGACTATGAAGATACAAGACAGAAGACTTCGTCCCATGTCCGAATGGGACTCTCCTTGCAATCGAAGGCAAGCTTGGCGTTCGGATATGTAGATTCCTTTCTATGTAACCGACTTTGTACAACCCTAGCCCCCTTTGGTGTCTATATAAACCGTAGGGTTTAGTCCATAGGGCAGAATCATAATCATACAGGCTAGACTTCTAGGGTTTAGCCATTACGATCTCGTGGTAGATCAACTCTTATAATACTCATATTCATCAAGATCAATCAAGCAGGAAGTAGGGTATTACCTCCAAAGAGAGGGCCCGAACCTGGGTAAACAACGTGTCCCCCGTCTCCTGTTACCATTGACCTTAGAGGCACAGTTCGGGACCCCCTACCTGAGATCCGCCGGTTTTCACACCGATGATAACCCACAAGTATAGGGGATAATTGTAGCCTCTTTCGATAAGTAAGAGTGTCGAACCCAATGAGGAGCTAAAGGTAGAACAAATACTCTCTCAAGTCCTATCAGCCACTGATACGACTCTACGCATGCTTAATGTTCGCTTTACCTAAAACAAGTATGAAACTAGAACTACTTTGTAGGTGTTGTAGGATAGGTTTGCAAGATAATAAAGAGCGCGTAAATAAAAAGTAGGGGCTGTTTAGATAAAGATGCAATAAAGTAAATATAGCGAGTGTGGAAAAGTGGTGGTAGGAGTTGTGAAATTGTCCCTAAGCAATCGACTACCTTACTAGACTGATAACAAGTTTTATGTGGGAGAGGCATAAGCTATCATACTTTCTCTTCTTGGCTCATATGCACTTATGATTGAACTCTAGCAAGCATCCGCAACTACTAAAGATCATTAAGGTAAAACCCAACCATAGCATTAACATATCAAGTCCCCTTTATCCCATACGCCACAACCCCCTTACTCGGGTTTATGCTTCTGTCACTCAAGCAACCCACTATAAGCGAATCATGAACGTATTGCAACACCCTACAGCGGGAATCCCTCACACGCTTGCACGACACGGAGGGTAGAATAGGACAACAACATAACCACAAGCAAATTAAACCAATCATAGCAATTCATTAATCACCGGTAGGACAACAAAAATCTACTCAAACATCATAGGATGGTAACACATCATTGGATAATAATATGAAGCATAAAGCACCATGTTAAAGTAGAGGGTATAGCGGGTTGCGGGAGAGTGGACCGCTGAATATAGATGGGGGAAGGTGATGGAGATGTTGGTGAAGATGATGGAGGTGTTGGTCTAGATCGCGGTGATGATGATGGCCCCCGACAGTGCTCCTGTGCCACGAGAAGCAGGGGGAGAGAGCCCCCCTTCTTCTTCTTCTTGCTTTACCTCCTCCCTAGATGGGAGAAGGGTTTCCCCTCTGGTCCTTGGCTCCCATGGCATGGGAGGGGTGAGAGCCCCTCTGAGATTGGATCTATCTCTCTGTCTCTCTCTGTTTCTGCATTCTGTGTTTCTGCCCTGACATCGTTTCCTTTATATTTGGAGATCCATAACTCTGATTGGATTGAAACCTTTACCCATATATTTTTCCAAAAATTAGCTTTCTTGCGGCTAAAGAAGAGCAGCAACTGCCTTACGAGGGGCCCACGAGGGTCAGAGGTGCCCAGGGTAGGCAGGCGCGCCTCCTGCCTCGTGGCCACCTCGGGCACCGTTTCGCGTTGATTCTTCCTCCGGAAAATCCCAAATATTCCAATATTCTCCGTCCTTTTTTATCCCGTTTGGATTCCGTTTGATATGGGTATCCTGCGAAACATAAAACATGCAACAAACAGGAACTGGCACTGGGCACTAGATCAATATGTTAGTCCCAAAAATAATATGAAAAGTTGCCAAAAGTATATGAAAGTTGAATAATATTGACATGGAGCAATCAAAAATTATAGATACGACAGAGACGTATCAGCATCCCCAAGCTTAATTCCTGCTCATCCTCGAGTAGGTAAATGATAAAAAAGATAATTTTTGATGTGGAATGCTACCTAGCATAATCTTGATCATATGTCTAATCATGGCATGAATATTAAGATATGAGTGATTCAAAGCAATAGTCTATCATTTGACATAAAAACAATAATACTTCAAGCATGCCAACCAAGCAATTATGTCTTATCAAATAACATAGCCAAGGAAAGCTTATCCCTACAAAATCATATAGTTTGGCCATGCTTCATTTTCGTCACACAAAATGCTCCCATCATGCACAACCCCGATGACGAGTCGAGCAATTGGTTCATACTTTTTAACGTGCTTCAGCCTTTTCAACCCTCATGCAATACATGAGCGCAAGCCATGGATATAACACTATAGGTGGAGTAGTATATGATGGTGGAGGTTTATTTGGAGAAGACAAAAAGGGAGAAAGTCTCACATCGATGCGGCTATTCAATATTCTATGGAGATGCCCATCAATTGATGTCAATGCGATGAGTAGGGATTGCCATGCAACGGATGCACTAGAGCTATAAGTGTATGAAAGCTCAAACTGAAAACTAAGTGGGTGTGCATCCAACTTGCTTGCTCATGAAGACCTCGGGCATTTTAGGAAGCCCATCATCAGAATATACAAGCCAAGTTCTATAATGAAAATTCCCACTAGTATATGAAAGTGATAACTCAAGAGACTCTCTATATGAAGAACATGGTGCTACTCTGAAGCACAAGTGTGGTAAAAGGATAGTAACATTGCCCTGATACGTCTCCAACGTATCTACTTTTCCAAACACTTTTGCCCTTGTTTTGGACTCTAACTTGCATGATCTGAATGAAACTAACCCGGACTGACGCTGTTTTCAGCAGAACAACCATGATGTTGTTTTATGTGTAGAAAAGAAAAGTTCTCGGAATGTCCTGAAAATCCACGGAGGCACTTTTTGGAATTAATAAGAATTTCTAGGCAAAAGAAATACACCAGGGGGCCCAGGGCCTGTCCACGAGACAGGGGGGCGCGCCCCCCTGTAGGGCGCGCCCCCCTATCTCGTGGCCCCCCTGGACCTCCATCGACCTCAACTCCAACTCCATATATTCTGTCTCACGGAGGAAAAAATCAGAGAGAAAGTTTCATCGCGTTTTACGACACGGAGCCGCCGCTAAGCCCTAATCTCTCTCGGGAGGGCTGATCTGGAGTCCGTTCGGGGCTCCGGAGAGGGGGATTCGTCGCCGTCGTCATCATCAACCATTCTCCATCACCAATTTCATGATGCTCACCGCCGTGCGTGAGTAATTCCATCGTAGGCTTGCTGGACGGTGATGGGTTGGATGAGATTTACCATGTAATCAAGTTAGTTTTGTTAGGGTTTGATCCCTAGTATCCAATATGTTCTGAGATTGATGTTGCTATGACTTTGCTATGCTTAATGCTTGTCACTAGGGCCCGAGTGCCATGATTTCAGATCTGAACCTATTATGTTTTCATGAATATATGTGTGTTCTTGATCCTATCTTGCAAGTCTATAGTCACCTATTATGTGTTATGATCTGACAACCCCGAAGTGACAATAATCGGGATACTTCTCGGTGATGACCGTAGTTTGAGGAGTTCATGTATTCACTATGTGTTAATGCTTTGGTCCGGTTATCTATTAAAAGGAGGCCTTAATATCCCTTAGTTTCCACTAGGACCCTGCTGCCACGGGAGGGTAGGACAAAAGATGCCATGCAAGTTCTTTTCCATAAGCACGTATGACTATTTACGGAATACATGCATACATTACATTTATGAACCGGAGCTAGTTCTGTGTCACCCTATGTTATAGCTATTACATGAGGAATCACATCCGGCATAATTATCCATCACTGATCCATTGCCTACGAGCTTTTCACATATTGTTCTTCGCTTATTTACTTTTCCGTTGCTGCTGTTACAACTACTACAAAAACGCAAAAACTATTATCTTTACTTTTGCCACCGTTACCTTTATTATCATACTACTTTGCTACTAAATACTTTGTTGCAGATACTAAGTTGTCCAGGTGTGGTTGAATTGACAACTCAACTGCTAATACTCAAGAATGTTCTTTGGCTCCCCTTGTGTCGAATCAATAAATTTGGGTTGTACTTCACCCTTGAAAGTTGTTGCGATCCCCTACACTTGTGGGTTATCAAGACTAATTTCTGGCGCCGTTGCCAGGGAGCATAGCTTTATTCTCTGAGTCACTTGGGATTTATATCTGTTGATCACTATGAAGAACTTGAAAGACGCTAAAACCAAGATTTTACCCTCAACTACGAGGGGAGGTAAGGAACTGCCATCTAGCTTTGCACTAGATTCTCCTTCCATTATTAGTAAGCTTGCGACACCTAAACCTGCTACTGCTATGAATTCTGATATGTCGCATGTTATTGATGATGCCACTTCTGCTATGCGTGATGAAACTACTTCTGTGCGTGATACTACTTTGTCATTAGGTGAATTTCTTGATGAACAACTTGCTAGAGTTAGGGGGAATGAAAATATTGAAGATGCTATTATTGATGATAGTGATGATAAAGGTTCTCCCAATGGTTATGTATTGCCTGTTGTTCCTAAGGGTTATGTTATGAATGAAGAAGCTGCTGGGGAAATCTGTGCTTGCAATGATAGATATGATCTTAAGAAATTATTAGCTAAATGGAAGCAACAGTCTCTTAATGCTAGAATGAAACCTGACCATGCTTTTCCTACTTCACCTATCTGTGTTACTGATAAGGATTATGAATTCTCTGTTGATCCTGAGATTATTACTTTAGTTGAATCTGATCCTTTTTATGGCCTTGAATCTGAAACTGTTGTGGCACATCTTACCAAGTTGAATGATATAGCTACCTTGTTTACTCATGATGAGAAGTCTCGCTATTTTTATATCCTTAAGATATTTCCGTTCTCGTTAAAGGGTGATGCTAAGACTTGGTATAATTCTCTTGCTGCTGGTTGTGTGCGTAGTCCCCAGGATATGATTTATTACTTCTCTGCTAAATATTTCCCTGCTCATAAGAAACAAGCTGCCTTGCGGGAAATATATAATTTTGTGCAAATCAAAGAAGAGAGTCTCCCACAAGCTTGGGGGAGGCTTCTCCGGTTACTTAATGCTTTGCCCGATCATCCTCTTAAGAAAAATGAAATACTTGATTTCTTTCTAATGGACTAACCGATGCTTCCAAGGACTACTTGGATAGTTGTGCTGGTTGTGTTTTCAGGGAAAGAACAATCGACGAAGCTGAAATATTATTGAATAATATGTTGACTAATGAAAATAATTGGACTCTTCCTGAGCCAATTCCTGAAGCAATTCCTGAACCAATTGAGCCAATTCCTGAGCCTATTCCTAAACCCACTCCGAAGAAGAGAGGTGTTTTATTTCTCAGTCCTGAAGATATGCAAGAGGCTAAGAAATCAATGAAAGAAAAATGTATTAAAGCTGAAGATGTTAAGAATTTACCACCTATTGAAGAAATACATGGTCTTAATATACCACCTGTTGAAGAACCATATTGTCTTGATAACCCGACACAGGTAGTAAAGGTAAATTCTCTCTATAGATATGATAAAGTTGAAATCCCCTCTACTAAATTTCATAGCCCTTGCTTAGATGAATTTGATGACTTTATGGCTAGACAAGAAAGTTTTAATGCTTATGTTGGTAGAGAGTTAAATAATAATGCTTTCGAGATAGGACACGTAAGTGATAATCTGGCTAGAGTTAAAGATGAACTTCACCTCGTTAGCAAATATGCTTCCATGGTTGTTACTCAAGCTGAGCAAGTACTTAAAGCTCAAAATGATTTGCTTGATGATTTAAATAATAAAAATGACTTTGCTGTTAGAGTGGCTACTAGAACTGGTAGAATGACTCAGGAACCTTTGTATCCTGAAGGCCACCCTAAGAGAATCGAGCAAGATTCTCAAAGAAATAATTTAGAGGCACCTATTTCTTCCAAAAAGAAGAAAAAGAAAAATGATAGGACTTTGCATGCTTCTAGTGATCCTACTGTAGACACACCTGAGAATCCCAATGATATTTCTATCTTTGATGCTGAAACAAAATCATGTGATGAACATGAACCTAGTGATGATGTTAATAATAATGTTCATGTTGATGGTCAACCTAGCAAAAGCAATGAAGTAGAGGTTGAACCTGCTGTTGATCTTGATAACCCACAATCAAAGAATCAACGTTATGATAAGAGGGATTTTGTTGCTAGGAAGCACGGTAAAGAAAGAGAACCATGGGTTCAGAAACCCATGCCCTTTCCTCCTAAACCATCCAAGTCAAAGGATGATGAGGATTTTGAGCGCTTTGCTGAAACGATTAGACCTATTTTCTTACGTATGCGTTTAACTGATATGCTGAAAGTAAATCCTTATGCTAAGTATATGAAGGATATCATTACAAACAAAAGAAAGATACCGGAAGCTGAAATTTCCACCATGCTTGGTAATTACACTTTTAAGGGTGGAATACCAAAGAAACTTGGAGACCCTAGGGTACCAACTATACCATGCTCCATTAAAAGAAATTACATTAGAACTGCTTTATGTGATCTTGGAGCCGGTGTTAGTGTTATGCCTCTCTCTTTATATCATAGACTTGAATTGAATAAGTTGACACCTAATGAAATATCTTTGCAAATGGCTGATAAATCAACTGCTATACCTGTCGGTATTTGTGAGGATGTGCCTGTTGTGGTTGCAAATGTCACTATCTTAACGGACTTTGTTATTCTTGATATTCCCGAGGATGATAGTATGTCTATTATCCTTGGTAGACCTTTTTTGAACACTGTAGGGACTGTTATTGATTGCAACAAAGGCAATGCCACTTTTTATGTTAATGGTAATGAGCATACGATACACTTTTTGAGGAAACAATCTCAAGTTCATAGCATCAATTCTATTGAAAAAGTTCCAACTATTATTTTTGGAGGTTTTGAATTTTCTCTCCCTAATGTCAAGAGAAAGTATGATATTCTTATTGTTGGGGATTTTCATATCCCCGTTGAGGTAACTTAGTGTTATTCGAAATTTCTCCAGTTCCATGTTATTCGGAATGAGTTTGTTAACAAGACTTGATCAACCTTGTTAGTGGGTTCATTTTGATGATCATGAGATGGATGAAACTAGAAGGCACAACCTTCTGTACCCTCTTTTTACTTTCTGTTATTTAGAATAAATAAATCAAAAATAGTATTATTCGTCTGTTTTCTGAATTACCCGTGCATTAAAAAATAGTTCGAAAATAAAAGTGCTCCAAATGCCCTGCAAATTTAGTATGATTTTTTCTAGAATATTTGAGGATTTTAGGCACTAAAATCACTGCAGGGGGGGCAAGCACCAGACCACGAGAGTGGAGGGCGCGCCCCCCTGTCTCGTGGGCCCCTGGTGGCTCCCCTCCACTTATGCCAGCACCCACACACTTCATCTTCTACCCAAAAAAATCCCCATCCAGCTCAAGCACGAGTTCTAGCTCGTTTTGCTGCGATTTTCGATCTCTTAGCTCAAAGCTCCATTCACAAAACTGCTTTGGGAGATTGTTGCTTGGTATGTGACTCCTCCATTGGTCCAATTAGTTTTTGTTCTAGTGCTTTTTTCATTGCAAATTTTTGCTGCATAGGTGACCATGTTCTTGAGCTTGCATGTTAAATTTTTGAGGTCCCAAGAAATTCCAATGCATGATATAGGCTCTAGGCACTTGTAGGAGCAGTTGCTATCAATCTTGTTTAGTTTTATGCACTTTTATTTTGAAGTTACTAAAAATTTCAGAAATTTTCAGAAAAAGAAATATGCTTAGAAGAATGTACCAAGGTGGTTGCTCGGCGAAGAAAGGGCCCAGGATTGCTATACGTGAGCAATATGTTGCATTGCCGAGGGACGCGAATGTACGAGCTTGTGAGTGGCCATCCGATGATTTTATGGTCAGAGCAGGCTTTAAGGAGGAATTTGACACGTATGTGCGTAATGCTGAGATGGAGGACTTCTTACAAGATAAGTGTCCTCAGTACTATCAATTGACTGATTCCTTTGTGCGGAGGTTTAAATATAATTGTATGCGTAATTCTCCTAGTGTCCTATTTGATATTTATGATACATCTTACACCATGGACTTAAAGGATTTTACAAATGCTTGCAAACTCCCACAGTGGGGTAATATTAATGATCCTCACAAATCTAAATTTAGAGATTTTCTTGCTAGTATTACTGTGGGAGAATCTAGGGACATAGCACAAGCTACCATAGGGAGCATTCATTTTCCTGCTATACATTATTTTGCTCTCTTCATTGGTAGATGTATTAACAGTAAGGATGAAGCATGTCACATGTGTGTCCCTGATCTGTGTGCCCTCAAGAGTGCTGTGTTAGGTTATAAAGGTTATAACTTGGGGGCAATAGTTGCACAAAGGTTGCAGAATAATAGTAGAAAGGGAAATTTCTTTGGAGGAATTTATGCAACCCGTATGGCTAATTATCTTAATATAGCCCCACGAGAGGGGGATATGATTTTACCTCCTGTTTATTTGGATAAAGAAGCCATGTTTAATCATCATTTTCTTGAGAGGAATGAACAATTCCTCCATTATCGACTAATCTATAACAGACGCAACGTCGTCCCTGTTACTCTTCCTGCTCCCTACCTTTTTGATTATCAGGCAAAAGGAAGATATGTTGTCACCAGGGAGGAAGCAACTGAGTACGAGAGGGGAGTGGAGGCAGCTCGCTAACACACTACAGCTCAGGAGGCGGTTGCCGCTGCATCTCAGTACAACCCCGATTTCACTTATGGATATCAGCCAGGCGATCCTTGGTATTAGACCAACTTAGGCCAAAAGCCTAAGCTTGGGGGAGTACGTACTTCTCAGCGACTTTACATTCAGGTTCACACATTAGTCGTCGGTGCTCATACTCTTTCATTGTATTATCCATGCTAGTTTAAATTTCTTTTTCTAGTTTTCTTCTTATGTGTTTGATAAACCTTGAGAAAAACCAAAAAAAATAGTTAGTTTAATTTCCATGCTTGTAGTAGAAATTAAAATGAAAACCCAAAAAGATTTCTAGTGCTTCTTCTTACTTGTTGGGAGCTTTCCCGTGTAAATAGTTTTCTTTTCTTTTCTTTCCTTTGGGGGTCGAGAAGACCATATTGAAAATGTTTAGTGGCTCTCATATGCACGATTGTTTATTTAACTTAGAGCCCATATTACTTGTCTTCTCTTTTGAGTTGAATGCTTGCAGATTCCAGCTTAGTCCAATGCACGTGCACTCTTATTATTATACACATCGTTCGGTCGTGCAAGTGAAAGGCAATAATGACGACATATGATGGACTTATTGTTGGGTAACGTAGCAGAAATTCAAAATTTTCCTACGTGTCACCAAGATCTATCTATGGAGAGACTAGCAACGAGGGGAAGGAGAGTGCATCTACATACCCTTGTAGATCGCTAAGCGGAAGCGTTCAAGTGAACGGGGTTGATGGAGTCGTACTCGTCGTGATTCAGATCACCGATTATCCTAGTGCCGAACGGACGGCACCTCCGCGTTCAACACACGTACAGCTCGATGATGTCTCCCATGCCTTGATCCAGCAAGGAGAGAGGGAGAGGTTGAGGAAGACTCCATCCAGCAGCAGCACAACGGCGTGGTGGTGATGGAGGAGGGTGGCAATCCTGCAGGGCTTCGCCAAGCACCTACGAGAGAGGAGGAGGTGTCACGGGAGGGAGGGAGGCGCCAAGGGCTCAGGTATGGATGCCCTCCCTCCCCTCCACTATATATAGGGGCAGGGGAGAGGGGGGAGGCGCAGCCTTGCCCCTTCCTCCAAGGAAGGGGTGCGGCTAAGAGGGGGGGAGGAGTCCATCCTCCCCAAGGCACCTCGGAGGTGCCTTCCCCTTTTAGGACTCTCCCCTTTTTCCTATATCTTGGCGCATGGGCCTCTAGGGGCTGGTGCCCTTGGCCCATGTAGGCCAAGGCGCACCCCCTACAGCCCATGTGGCCCCGGGGCAGGTGGCCCCACCCAGTGGGCCCCCGGGACCCTTCCGGTGGTCCCGGTACAATACCGATGACCCCGAAACTTGTCCCGATGGCCGAAACAGGACTTCCTATATATAAATCTTTACCTCCGGACCATTCTGGAACTCCTCGTGACGTCCGAGATCTCATCCGGGACTCCGAACAACATTCGGTAACCACATACAAACTTCCTTTATAACCCTAGCGTCATCGAACCTTAAGTGTGTAGACCCTACGGGTTCGGGAGACATGTAGTCATGACCGAGATGTTCTCCGGTCAATAACCAACAGCGGGATCTGGATACCCATGTTGGCTCCCACATGTTCCACGATGATCTCATCGGATGAACCACGATGTCAAGGACTCAATCAATCCCGTATACAATTCCCTTTGTCTAGCGGTATGGTACTTGCCCGAGATTCGATCGTTGGTATACCGATACCTTGTTCAATCTCGTTACCGGCAAGTCTCTTTACTCGTTCCGTAACACATCATCCCGTGATCAACCCCTTGGTCACATTGTGCACATTATGATGATGTCCTACCGAGTGGGCCCAGAGATACCTCTCCGTTTACACGGAGTGACAAAATCCCAATCTCGATTCGTGCCAACCCAACAGACACTTTCAAAGATACCCGTAGTGTACCTTTATAGCCACCCAGTTACGTTGTGACGTTTGGCACACCCAAAGCACTCCTACGGTATCCGGGAGTTGCACAATCTCATGGTCTAAGGAAATGATACTTGACATTAGAAAAGCTTTAGCATACGAACTACATGATCTTGTGCTAGGCTTAGGATTGGGTCTTGTCCATCACATCATTCTCCTAATGATGTGATCCTGTTATCAACGACATCCAATGTCCATGGTCAGGAAACCGTAACCATCTATTGATCAACGAGCTAGTCAACTAGAGGCTTACTAGGGACATGGTGTTGTCTATGTATCCACACATGTATCTGAGTTTCCTATCAATACAATTCTAGCATGGATAATAAACGATTATCATGAACAAGGAAATATAATAATAATCAATTTATTATTGCCTCTAGGGCATATTTCCAACACGGGGCAGGTGGCCCCACCCGGTGGGCCCCCGGGACCCTTCCGGTGGTCCCGGTACAATACCGATGACCCCGAAACTTGTCCCGATGGCCGAAACAGGACTTCCTATATATAAATCTTTACCTCCGGACCATTCCGGAACTCCTCGTGACGTCCGGGATCTCATCCGGGACTCCGAACAACATTCGGTAACCACATACAAACTTCCTTTATAACCCTAGCGTCATCGAACCTTAAGTGTGTAGACCCTACGGGTTCGGGAGACATGTAGTCATGACCGAGATGTTCTCCGGTCAATAACCAACAGCGGGATCTGGATACCCATGTTGGCTCCCACATGTTCCACGATGATCTCATCGGATGAACCACGATGTCAAGGACTCAATCAATCCCGTATACAATTCCCTTTGTCTAGCGGTATGGTACTTGCCCGAGATTCGATCGTCAGTATACCGATACCTTGTTCAATCTCGTTACCGGCAAGTCTCTTTACTCGTTCCGTAACACATCATCCCGTGATCAACTCCTTGATCACACTGTGCACATTATGATGATGTCCTACCGAGTGGGCCCAGAGATACCTCTCCGTTTACACGGAGTGACAAATCCCAATCTCGATTCGTGCCAACCCAACAGACACTTTCAGAGATACCCGTAGTGTACCTTTATAGCCACCCAGTTACGTTGTGACGTTTGGCACACCCAAAGCACTCCTACGGTATCCGGGAGTTGCACAATCTCATGGTCTAAGGAAATGATACTTGACATTAGAAAAGCTTTAGCATACGAACTACATGATCTTGTGCTAGGCTTAGGATTGGGTCTTGTCCATCACATCATTCTCCTAATGATGTGATCCCGTTATCAACGACATCCAATGTCCATGGTCAGGAAACCGTAACCATCTATTGGTTAACGAGCTAGTCAACTAGAGGCTTACTAGGGACATGGTGTTGTCTATGTATCCACACATGTATCTGAGTTTCCTATCAATACAATTCTAGCATGGATAATAAACGATTATCATGAACAAGGAAATATAATAATAATCAATCTATTATTGCCTTTAGGGCATATTTCCAACAGTCTCCCACTTGCACTAGAGTCAATAATCTAGTTCACATCGATATGTGATTAACACTCAAGGTCACATCCCCATGTGACTAACACCCAAAGAGTTTACTAGAGTCAATAATCTAGTTCACATTTACCATGTGATTAACACTCGATGAGTTCTGGGTTTGATCATGTTATGCTTGTGAGAGAGGTTATAGTCAACGGGTCTGAACCTTTCAGATCCGTGTGTGCTTTACAAATCTCTATGTCATCTCCTAGATGCAGCTACCACGTTCTATTTGGAGCTATTCCAAATAACTGTTCTACTTGGAGCTATTCTAAATTGTTGCTCCATTATACGTATCCAGTATCTCTACTCAGAGCTATCCGGATAGGTGTTAAGCTTGCATCGACGTAACCCTTTACGACGAACTCTTTTACCACCTCCATAATTGAGAAAATTCCTTAGTCCACTAGTTACTAAGGATAACTTTGACCGCTGTCCTGTGATCCATTCTTGGATCACTCTTGTACCCCTTGACTGACTCATGGTAAAGCACACTTCAGGTGCGGTACACAGCATAGCATACTGTAGAGCCTATGTCTTAAGCATAGGGGACGACCTTCGTTCCTTTCTCTCTATTCTGCCATGGTCGAGCTTTAAGTCTTAACTTCATACCTTACAACTCAGGCAAGAACTCCTTCTTTGACTGATCCATCTTGAACACCTTCAAGATCACGTCAAGGTATGTGCTCATTTGAAAGTACTATTAAGCATTTTGATCTATCTTTATAGATCTTGATGCTCAATGTTCAAGTAGCTTAATCCAGGCTTTTCCATTGAAAAATACTTTCCAAATAACCCTATATGCTTTCCAGAAATTCTACGTCATTTCTGATCATTAATATGTCAACAACATATACTCATCAGAAATTCTATAGTACTCCCACTCACTTCTTTGGAAATACAAGTTTCTCATAAACTTTGTATACACCCAAAATCTTTGATCATCATCAAAGCATACATTCCAACTCCGAGATGCTCACTCCAGTCCTCAGAAGGATTGCTGGAGCTTTGCATACTTATTAGCATATTTCAGGATAGACAAAACCTTCCGGTTGTATCACATACAACCTTTCCTCAAGAATCGTCGAGGAAACAATGTTTTGACATCCTATCTACAAGATTTCATAAATAATGCAGTAATTGCTAATATAATTCCAACAGACTCTTAGCATCGCTACGAGTGAGAAAACCTCACCGTAATCAACTCCTTGAACTTGTCGGAAAATATCTTAACGACAAGTCGAGCTTTCTTAATGGTAATTCTTACCATCATTGTCTGTCTTCCTTTTAAAATCCATCTGTACTCAACAGCCTTACGACCATCAAGTAGTTCTTCCAAAGTCTACACTTTGTTTTCATATATGGATCCTCTCTCGGATTACATGGCCTCGAGCCATTTATCGGAATCCGGGCCCACCATCGCTTCTCCATAGCTCGTAGGTTCATTGTTGTCTAGCAGCATGACTTCCAAGACAGGATTACGTACCACTCTGAAGTAGTACGCATCCTTGTCATCCCACGAGGTTTGGTAGTGACTCGATCCGAAGTTTCATGATCACTATCATAAGCTTCCACTTCAGTTGGTGTACGTGCCACAGGAACAACTTCCTGTGCCCTGCTACACACTGGTTGAAGTGATGGTTCAATAACCTCATCAAGTCTCCACCATCCTCCCACTCAATTCTTTCGAGAGAAACCTTTCCTCGAAAAAAGGACCCGATTCAAGAAACAATCCCTATTGCTTTCGGATCTGAATTAGGAAGTATACTCAACTGTTTTTGGGTGTCCTATGAAGATGCATTTTATCTGCTTTGGGTTCGAGCTTATCAACCTGAAACCTTTTCACATAAGCGTCGCAGCCCCAAACTTTCAAGAAACGGCAACTTAGGTTTCTCCAAACCATAGTTCATATGGTGTCGTCTCAACGAAATTATGTGGTGCCCTATTTAAAGTGAATGTGGTTGTCTCTAATGCCTAACCCATGAACGATAGTGGTAACTCGATAAGAGACATCATGGTATGCACCATATCCAATAGGGTGCAACTATGACGTTTGGACACACCATCACACTATGGTGTTCCAGGCTGTATCAGTTTTGAAACAATTTCCACAATGTCTTAATTCTGTGCCAAGCTCGTGATTCAGATATTCATCTCTATGATCATATCATAGATCTTTTATCCTCTTGTCACGACGATCTTTCAACTTCACACTAAAATTACTTGAACCTTTCAATAATTCAGACTCGTGATTCATCAAGTAAATATACTCAACATCTACTCGAATCATCTGTGAAGTAAGAACATAACGATATTCACTGCATGCCTCAGCACTCATTGGACTGCACACATCAAAATGTGTTACTTCCAACAAGTTGCTATCTTGTTCCATCTTACTGAAAACGAGGCTTTTCAGTCATCTTGCCCATGTGGTATGATTTGCATGTCCCAAGTGATTCAAAATCAAGTGAGTCAAAACGGTCCATTTGCATGGAGTTTCTTCATGCATATACACCAATAGACATGGTTCGCATGTCTCAAACTTTTCAAAAACGAGTGAGCCCAAAGATCCATCAATATGGAGCTTCTTCATGCATTTTATACCGATATGACTTACGTGGCAGTGCCACAAGTAGGTGGTACTATCATTACTATCTTTTGGCATGAACATGTGTATCACTACGATCGAGATTTAATAAACCATTCATTTTAGGTGTAAGACCATTGAAGGTATTATTCAAGTAAACAGAGTAACCATTATTCTCCTTAAATGAATAACCGTATTGCGATAGACGTAATCCAATCATGTCTATGCTCAACGCAAACACCAAATAACAATTATTTAGGTTTAACGCCAATCTCTTTGGTAGAGGGAGCGTGCGATGCTTGATCATATCAAGCTTGGAAAAACTTCCAACACATATCGTCAGCTCACCTTTAGCTAGTCTCCGTTTATTCCGTAGCCTTTTGTTTCGAGTTACTAACACTTAGCAACCGAACCGGTATCTAATACCCTGGTGCTACTAGGAGTACTAGCAAAGTACACATTAACACAATGTATATCCAATATACTTCTATCGACCTTGCTAGCCTTCTCATCTACCAAGTATCTAGGGTAATTCTGCTCTAGTGGTTGTTCCCCTTATTACAGAAGCACTTAGTCTCGGGTTTGGGTTTTACCTTGGGTTTCTTCACTAGAGCAGCAGCTGATTTGCCGTTTCATGAAGTATCCCTTCTTGCCCTTGCCCTTCTTGAAACTAGTGGTTCCACCAACCATCAACAATTGATGCTCCTTCTTGATTTCTACTTTCGCGGTGTCAAACATCGCGAATACCTCAAGGATCATCATATCTATCCCTGATATGTTATAGTTCATCACGAAGCTCTAACAGCTTGGTGGCAATGACTTTGGAGAACCATCACTGTCTTATCTGGAAGATCAACTCCCACTCGATTCAAATGATTGTTGTACTCAGACAATCTGAGCACAAGCTCAACAATTGAGCTTTTCTCCTTAGTTTGCAGGTTAAGAAAGTCATCGGAGGTCTTATACCTCTTGACATGGGCACGAGCCTGAAATC
This sequence comes from Triticum dicoccoides, assembly GCF_002162155.2. NCBI lineage: Eukaryota > Viridiplantae > Streptophyta > Magnoliopsida > Poales > Poaceae > Triticum > Triticum dicoccoides. Next base: position 578,117,210 of record NC_041385.1, on the reverse strand, counting down.
CCAATTTCAGCCCTCAAAACATCTCATATGTTTCGCGATGTTTCAAAAACGTCTTTGGTGCCTCAACTCTAAACCGTTTAACTGAACTATCACGTAGTTATCAAAACGTGTATGTCAGATGTTCGCAACAACCACAGACAACGTTCGAGGTTCAGCACACTGAGCGGTGCATTAAGGACATAAGCCTTCTATGAAGCAATGAGGACAATCCTCAGTTTACGGACCTAGTCCGCATAATTGCTACTATCAACTTTCAACTAATTTTTCTCTAGGAACATATCTAAACAGTAGAACTATAGCGTGAGCTACGACATAATTTGCAAAAACATTTTGACTATGTTCAGGATAATTAAGTTCATCTTCTGAACTCCCACTTAGATAGACATCCATCTAGTCATCTAAGTGATTACATGATCCGAGTCAAACTAGGCCGTGTCCGATCATCACGTGAGACGGACTAGTCATCATCGGTGAACATCTTCATGTTGATCGTATCTTCTATACGACTCATGTTCGACCTTTCGGTCTCCGTGTTCCGAGGCCATGTCTGTACATGCTAGGCTCGTCAAGTTAACCCTAAGTGTTTCGCGTGTGTAAATCTGTCTTACACCCGTTGTATGTGAACGTTAGAATCTAACACCCGATCATCACGTGGTGCTTCGAAACATGAACTGTCGCAACGGTGCACAGTTAGGGGAGAACACTTCTTGAAATTGTTGTAAGGGATCATCTTATTTACTACCGTCATTCTAAGCAAATAAGATGTATAAACATGATAAACATCACATGCAATCAAATAGTGACATGATATGGCCATCATCACTTTGCTCCTTTTGATCTCCATCTTCGGGGCTCCATGATCATCATCGTCACTGGCATGACACCATGATCTCCATCATCATTATCTCCATCATCGTGTCTTCATGAAGTTGCCTCGCCAACTATTACTTCTACTACTATGGCTAACGGTTAGCAATAAAGTAAAGTAATTACATAACGTTTAAGTTGACACGCAGGTCACAAATAAATAAAGACAACTCCTATGGCTCCTGCCGGTTGTCATACTCATCGACATGCAAGTCGTGATTCCTATTACAAGAACCTGATCAATCTCATACATCACATATATCATTCATCACATCCTTTTTGGCCATATCACATCACATAGCATACCCTGCAAAAACAAGTTAGACGTCCTCTAATTGTTGTTTGCATGTTTTACGTGGCTGCTATGGGTTTCTAGCAAGAACGTTTCTTACCTACGCATGAACCACAACGTGATATGCCAATTGCTATTTACCCTTCATAAGGACCCTTTTCATCGAATCCGATCCGACTAAAGTGGGAGAGACAGACACCCGCCAGCCACCTTATGCAACTAGTGCATGTTTGTCGGTGGAACCGGTCTCACGTAAGCGTACGTGTAAGGTTGGTCCGGGCCGCTTCATCCCACGATGCCGCCGAATCAAGATAAGACTAGTAACGGCAAGCATATTGAACAATATCGACGCCCACAACTACTTTGTGTTCTACTCGTGCAAAGAATCTACGCAATAGACCTAGCTCATGATGCCACTGTTGGGTAACGTAGCAGAAATTCAAAATTTTCCTACGTGTCACCAAGATCTATCTATGGAGAGACTAGCAACGAGGGGAAGGAGAGTGCATCTACATACCCTTGTAGATCGCTAAGCGGAAGCGTTCAAGTGAACGGGGTTGATGGAGTCGTACTCGTCGTGATTCAGATCACCGATTATCCTAGTGCCGAACGGACGGCACCTCCGCGTTCAACACACGTACAGCTCGACGATGTCTCCCACGCCTTGATCCAGCAAGGAGAGAGGGAGAGGTTGAGGAAGACTCCATCCAGCAGCAGCACAACGGCGTGGTGGTGATGGAGGAGCGTGGCAATCCTGCAGGGCTTCGCCAAGCACCTACGGGAGAGGAGGAGGTGTCACGGGAGGGAGGGAGGCGCCAAGGGCTCAGGTATGGATGCCCTCCCTCCCCTCCACTATATATAGGGGCAGGGGAGAGGGGGGAGGCGCAGCCTTTCCCCTTCCTCCAAGGAAGGGGTGCGGCTAAGAGGGGGGGAGGAGTCCATCCTCCCCAAGGCACCTCGGAGGTGCCTTCCCCTTTTAGGACTCTCCCCTTTTTCCTATATCTTGGCGCATGGGCCTCTAGGGGCTGGTGCCCTTGGCCCATGTAGGCCAAGGCGCACCCCCTACAGCCCATGTGGCCCCGGGGCAGGTGGCCCCACCCGGTGGGCCCCCGGGACCCTTCCGGTGGTCCCGGTACAATACCGATGACCCCGAAACTTGTCCCGATGGCCGAAACAGGACTTCCTATATATAAATCTTTACCTCCGGACCATTCCGGAACTCCTCGTGACGTCCGGGATCTCATCCGGGACTCCGAACAACATTCGGTAACCACATACAAACTTCCTTTATAACCCTAGCGTCATCGAACCTTAAGTGTGTAGACCCTACGGGTTCGGGAGACATGTAGTCATGACCGAGATGTTCTCCGGTCAATAACCAACAGCGGGATCTGGATACCCATGTTGGCTCCCACATGTTCCACGATGATCTCATCGGATGAACCACGATGTCAAGGACTCAATCAATCCCGTATACAATTCCCTTTGTCTAGCGGTATGGTACTTGCCCGAGATTCGATCGTCGGTATACCGATACCTTGTTCAATCTCGTTACCGGCAAGTCTCTTTACTCGTTCCGTAACACATCATCCCGTTATCAACCCCTTGGTCACATTGTGCACATTATGATGATGTCCTACCGAGTGGGCCCAGAGATACCTCTCCGTTTACACGGAGTGACAAAATCCCAATCTCGATTCGTGCCAACCCAACAGACACAACCCAACAGACACTTTCAGAGATACCCGTAGTGTACCTTTATAGCCACCCAGTTACGTTGTGATGTTTGGCACACCCAAAGCACTCCTACGGTATCCGGGAGTTGCACAATCTCATGGTCTAAGGAAATGATACTTGACATTAGAAAAGCTTTAGCATACGAACTACATGATCTTGTGCTAGGCTTAGGATTGGGTCTTGTCCATCACATCATTCTCCTAATGATGTGATCCCGTTATCAACGACATCCAATGTCCATGGTCAGGAAACCGTAACCATCTATTGATTAACGAGCTAGTCAACTAGAGGCTTACTAGGGACATGGTGTTGTCTATGTATCCACACATGTATCTGAGTTTCCTATCAATACAATTCTAGCATGGATAATAAACGATTATCATGAACAAGGAAATATAATAATAATCAATTTATTATTGCCTCTAGGGCATATTTCCAACACTTATTGGGATAAGAAAAGCTGGTATGAACTCGACCTCTCTTGTTTTTGTAAATATGATGAGTTCATCGTTTCTGAGTCAGCTTATTATGAAGTAAACATATTTGCAATTACATTTAGAGATTATAGTTGCTTGTGCCGTGCTTGATTAGCTATGAGTTATAATGGTTTACCTTGCGTGCCAACATGCTATTAGAATGATTATGATGTGGTATAATGGGGTGGTATCCTCCTTTGAATAAATTGAGTGACTCGACTTGGCACATGTTCACGCATGTAGTTGAAACAAATCAACATAGCCTTCACGATATTTATGTTCATGGTAGATTATATCCTACTCATGCTTGTACTCGGTGTAAATTAATTTTGATGCATGTTTATGACTGTTGTCGCTCTCTCAGTTGGTCGCTTCCCAGTCTTTTGCTAGCCTTCACCTGTACTAAGCGGGAATACTGCTTGTGCATCCAAACTCCTTAAACCCCAAAGTTGTTCCATATGAGTCCACCATACCTTCCTATATGCGGTATTTACCTGCCATTCCAAGTAAATTTGTATGTGCCAAACTCCAAACCTTCAAATGAAATTTTGTTTTGTATGCTCGAGCAGCTCATGTTGCAACTAGGGTTGCCTATATCTTCCATGCTAGGTGGGTTATTCTCACAAGGAGTGGACTCCGCTCCTCATTCACGAGAAAGGGCCGGTAACCGGGATGCCCAGTCCCATGATCCAAAAAGATGAAAGCAAATCAAAATAATTAAACAAAACTCCCCCAGGGCTGTTGTTAGTTGGTGGCACTCGTTGTTTCGAGCAAGCCATGGATTGATGCTTGTTGGTGGTTGGGGGAGTATAAACCTTTACCATTCTATTTGGGAACTGCCTATAATGCATGTAGTATGGAAGATACAACCATCTCATAGTTGTTGCGTTGACAGTGAAAGTATGCTGCTCAAAATGTTATACAATCTCTATTTTAAAATCGAGCTCTGGCACCTCTACAAATCCCTGCTTCCCTCTGTGAAGGGCCTATCTATTTAATTTTATGTTGAGTCATCACCCTTCTTATTAAAAAGCACCCGCTAGAGAGCACACTGTCATCTGCATTCATTACTATTGGTTTATATTGGGTATGAGTTGGCTGGATCTCTTTTACCATGAATTACAATGTTTAGTCAGTCCTTGATCTTTAAAGGTGCTCTGCGTTTATGTTTTGCGGTCTCAGAAAGGGCTAGCGAGATACCATTTTGTTATATCATGTTATGATTGTTTTGAGAAAGTGTTGTCATCCGAGTTTTATTATTATGGCTTGCTAGCTGATTATGCTATTGATATGAGTAATTGTGAGACCCAAGTGTTATTGTGAGTATGGTTAGTTCATAATATTTGCGGAAACTTGAATGCTGGCTTTTCATGTTTACAACAACAAGAGCAAAAACAGTTTGTAAAAGTTTTTCTTTATCACTTTCAGTTTATCATTTGAATTTCTTGAGGACAAGCAAAGGTTTAAGCTTGGGGGAGTTGATACGTCTCCAATGTATCTACTTTTCCAAACACTCTGGCCCTTGTTTTGGACTCTAACTTGCATGATTTGAATGAAACTAACCCAGTCTGACACTGTTTTCAGCAGAACTGCCATGATGTTGTTTTATGTGTAGAAAAGAAAAGTTCTCGGAATGTCCTGAAAATCCACGGAGGCACTTTTTGGAATTAATAAGAATTTCTGGGCGAAAGAAATACACCAGGGGGCCCAGGGCCTGTCCACGAGACAGGGGGCGCGCCCCCACTGTAGGGCGCGCCCCTATCTCGTGGGCCCCCTGGACCTCCACCGGCCTCAACTCCAACTCCATATATTCCGTCTCACGGAGGAAAAAATCAGAGAGAAAGTTTCATCGCGTTTTACGACACGGAGCCGCCGCCAAGCCCTAATCTCTCTCTGGAGGGCTGATCTGGAGTCCGTTCGAGGCTCCGGAGAGGGGGATTCGTCGCCGTCGTCATCATCAACCATCCTCCATCACCAATTTCATGATGCTCACCGCCGTGCGTGAGTAATTCCATCATAGGCTTGCTGGACGGTGATGGGTTGGATGAGATTTACCATGTAATCAAGTTAGTTTTGTTAGGTTTGATCCCTAGTATCCACTATGTTCTGAGATTGATGTTGCTATGACTTTGCTATGCTTAATGCTTGTCACTAAGACCCGAGTGCCATGATTTCATATCTGAAGCTATTATGTTTTCATGAATATATGTGTGTTCTTGATCCTATCTTGCAAGTCTATAGTCACCTATTATGTGTTATGATCCGACAACCCCGAAGTGACAATAATCAGGATACTTCTCGGTGATGACCTTAGTTTGAGGAGTTCATGTATTCACTATGTGTTAATGCTTTGGTCCGGTTCTCTATTAAAAGGAGGCCTTAATATCCCTTAGTTTCCACTAGGACCCCGCTGCCACGGGAGGGTAGGACAAAAGATGTCATGCAAGTTTTTTTTCCATAAGCACGTATGACTATTTACGGAATACATGCCTACATTACATTGATGAACTGGAGCTAGTTCTGTGTCACCCTATGTTATAGCTATTACATGAGGAATCGCATCCGGCATAATTATCCATCACTGATCCATTGCCTACGAGCTTTTCACATATTGTTCTTCGCTTATTTACTTTTCCGTTGCTGCTGTTACAACTACTACAAAAACCCAAAAACTATTATCTTTACTTTTGCCACCATTACCTTTATTATCATACTACTTTGCTACTAAATACTTTGCTGCAGATACTAAGTTATCCAGGTGTGGTTGAATTGACAACTCAACTACTAATACTCAAGAATATTCTTTGGCTCCCCTTGTGTTGAATCAATAAATTTGGGTTGTACTTCACCCTCGAAAGCTGTTGCGATCCCCTACACTAGTGGGTTATCATGCCCCTTCTCTCTTTTTCTCTCATTTTTTCATTTTCTCATTTTTATATTTTTTTGGTGGGCTTCTTTGGCCTCTTTTTTTATTTGGGCTTCTTTGGCCTCTTTTATTTTTCATAAAGTCCGGAGTCTCATGTGGGGGAATCATAGTCTCCATCATCCTTTCCTCACTGGGGCAATGCTCTTATAATGATGATCATCACACTTTTATTTACTTACAACTCAATATTAAAACTCGATAGAACAAAGATATGACTCTATATGAATGCCTCCGGCGGTGTACCGGGATGTGCAATGATCTAGCATAGCGATGACATTAAAAACGGACAAGCCATGAAAACATCATGCTAGCTATCTTACGATCATGCAAGGCAATATGACATTGAATGCTCAAGTCATGCATATGATGATGATGGAAGTTGCATGGCAATATATCTCGAAATGGCTATGGAAATGCGATGATAGGTAGGTATGGTGGCTGTTTTGAGGAAGATATAAGGAGGCTTATGTGTGATAGAGCGTATCATATCACGGGGTTTGGATGCACCGGTGAAGTTTGCACCAACTCTCGAGAAGGGCAATGCACGGTACCGAAGAGGCTAGCAATGATGGAAGGGTGAGAGTGCGTATAATCCATGGACTCACATTAGTCATAAAGAACTCATATACTTATTGCAAAAGTTTATTAGCCCTTGAAGCAAAGTACTACTACGCATGCCCCTAGAGGGATAGACTGGTAGGAAAAGACCATCGCTCATCCCCGACTGCCACTCATAAGGAAGACAATCAAAGAAACACCCTATGCTTCAAATTTGTCACACAACGGTTACCATACGTGCATGCTATGGGACTTGCAAACCTCAACACAAGTATTTCTCAATTTCACAATCACTCAACAAGCACGACTCTAATATCACCACCTTTATATCACAAAACTATTGCAAGGAATCAAACATATCATATTCAATGATCTACAGTTTTTATGTAGGATTTTATGACTAACCATGTGAATGACCAATTCCTGTCATCTCTCTAAATAGATATAAGTGAAGCAAGAGAATTTAATTCTTTCTACAAAAGATATGCCCATGCTCTAACAAATATAAGTGAAGCAAAAGAGCATTCTACAAATGGCGGTTTTCTATGTGAAGAGAAACAGGCAATCCAGACTTCAAATGATATAAGTGAAGCACATGAAGCATTCTATAAAGCCATACTCAAAAGATTTAAGTGAAGTGCAATGAGAATTCTATAAATCAACCAAGTACTATCTCATACCAGCATGGTGCATAAAATAAAAGTGAAAACTAAATGCAAAAGACGCTCCAAGACTTGCACATATCGCATGAACGAAACGAATACGAAAACATACCGATACTTGTTGAAGAAAGAGGGGATGCCTTCCGGGGCATCCCCAAGCTTAGACGCTTGAGTCTCCTTGAATATTTACTTGGGGTTCCTTGGGCATCCCCAATCTTGAGCTCTTGCCTCTCTTCCTTTTCCTCATATCGAGACCTCCTCGATCAAACACTTCATCCACACAAAACTTCAACAGAAAACTCGGTAAGATCCGTTAGTATAATAAAGCAAATCACTACTCTAAGTACTGTTGCAAACCAATTCATATTTTGTTTTTGCATTGTTTCTACTGTAATATAGCTTTTCCATGGCTTAATCCACTGATAGAAATTGATAGTTTCATCAAAACAAGCAAACTATGCATAAAAAACAGAATCTGTCAAAAATAGAACAGTTTGTAGCAATCTGGACATTCACCATACTTATGGTATCCCAACAATTCTACCAAAATTATGAAAAATAAAAAATTTGTATATAAAGACAGTGCAAAAAGTATCAGAACCATTTGACATTCCAGTAAAAAATGTAAAATCGCGCACTACAGCCAAAGTTTCTGTCTTGCACCATACAAACCAACAAGCATTGTAAGCATCCTAAAGGCAAACCTTGGCACATTATTTTATAATACAATGGAATTGTACAAGGGGATAATTATTTTTGATGAAAAGTTTCTGTAATCAAGATTCACAAAGTTTCTGTGAGCATGAACAAGTTCAAGGAGCTCTCCCACTTCAACAATGCTTGTCTATCTCATTTTCACTTTCCTTTTTGAAAAAGTTTTGGGTTCCCCTCTTTAATTTTTTTTGGTTTTAAACTATACAAAAGCACTCAACAGAAATAAATGACTCTCTAAAACTTCCGGGTTGTCTCCCTGGCAGCGCTTTCTTTAAAGCCATTAAGCTAGGCATATAGTGCTCAAGTAATGGATCCACCCGGATCCCAAGGTATATCAAAGCCAATTTTAATTAACAATGATTTGTGATTTAGTAGTGAGCACAAAGTAACATATATCATGTAATGACGAAGTCTAACTCTCTTCCTATGCACCGGCGTGTCATAAAATAACAATTCATGCACACATAGTAAAGGCCAATGCATAGCATAAGCAGTTTCTTGCAATTTTATCGTATTGGAAACATAGAGAGGTGGAGATATAGTTCCTCTCTCATAATAATTGCAAGTAGGAGCAGCAAGCACATGCATATTATATCTATCATCATGTGTAGTAGTAAAATGCAACCCATCAATATAATCCTTATTAAGCACAAACTTCTCCGATATAGTGTAGTTTGGAGAATTCAAAAGGATAATAGGACTATCATGCGTGGGTGCAATAGCAACAATTTCATGTTTAACATAAGGAACTATAGCAAGTTCATCTCCATAAGAATAATTCATATTGGCATCTTAGCCACAAGCGTAGCAAGCATCATCAAAAAGGGGTATTTCAAGATAATCAACGGAATCATAACAATCATCATAGCAATCATCCTTCGATAAGCATGAAGAGGAATTAAACAATTAATGTATGAGTTGAAGAGTTACTCTCATTAGAAGGTGGGCACGGGTAGCTAATCCGCTCTTCCTCCTTTTGTTCTTCGCTCTCCTCATCATCTTTTTCATCCAATGGGCTCATTGTTTCATCAATTTCTTCTTCCATAGACTCCTGCAAAATATTAGTCTCTTCTTGGACAGTGGAGAAGTCCTCAATATATGGTTTAACATAGGCATTAGAAGCATAATTATCATAACAATATTCAAGTATGGAAAAAATTTCAGATTTGTAGAGAGTAGCATCATACTTTTCAACCAAAGAAGCAATTTCATAAGCACCCTTAAAAGCAACAAATTCTTCAATTTGTTGAACATCATAGTAATTATAAACACCCTTAGCATACGAAGATACGATTCCATTATCAATAAACTCACATTGGTAGGTAAGGTGTTTCTTAGGGTTTTCAGAACAACAAGTAACATCATATATTTCATATAAATTCCAAGCATAACATTGCAAACGATGAATTTGATCCAGTAAAAGTTTCCCTTTTTCAGATATATGGTGTCGCGCATAACAAGCATGCTCATCTAAAGATTTGCCCTCAACTAAGCTAGTTGGGGTTTCAGCACGAGCACAAAGGGATCGAAGATGATCCAAGTAAAAAGCTTCAGGAGTGTGATAGATTTTGAGTGGTTCTTCAACCATTGGTTCATTAGGTACAACTAATTTTTTTGGTGTTTTGCATTTCCTACCCATAACGAAAGATAGAAAACAACTAAGAACAACAAATAAAATTTACTTAGTGATAAAGCAAACAAGCACACACGAGAATATTCACCCCACGCTATGACTCCCCGGCAACGGCGCCAGAAAAAGGTCTTGATAACCCACAAGTATAGGGGATAATTGTAGCCTCTTTAGATGAGTAAGAGTGTCGAACCCAACGAGGAGCTAAAGGTAGAACAAATACTCTCTCAAGTCCTATCTGCCACTGATACGACTCTACGCATGCTTAACGTTCGCTTTACCTAAAACAAGTATGAAACTAGAAGTACTTTGTAGGTGTTGTCAGATAGGTTTGCCAAATAATAAAGAGCGCACAAATAAAAAGTAGGGGCTGTTTAGATAAAGATGCAATAAAGTAAATATAGCGAGTGTGGAAAAGTGGTGGTAGGAGTTGTGAAATTGTCCCTAAGCAATTGACTACCTTATTAGACCGGTAGCAAGTTTTATGTGGGAGAGTGAGGGAGTCCTGGATTAGGTGGTGTCCGGATAGCCGGACTACCATCATCAGCCGGACTATCATCATCGACCGGACTCCAAGACTATGAAGATACAAGATTGAAGACTTCGTCCTGTGTTTGGATGGGACTTTCCTTGGCGTGGAAGGCACGCTTGGTGATACGGATACGTAGATCTCCTACCATTGTAACCGACTCTATGTAACCCTAGCCCTCTCCGATGTCTATATAAACCGGATGGCTCTAGTCCGTAGGACAACAACAACCATTACAATCATACCATAGGCTAGCTTCTAGGGTTTAGCCTCCTTGATCTCGTGGTAGATCCACTCTTGCAAACATCCACAATATCAATATCAATCAAGCAGGACGTAGGGTTTTACCTCCATCAAGAGGGCCCGAACCTGGGTAAAACATCGTGTCCCTTGTCTCCTGTTACCATCCGCCTAGACGCACAGTTCGGACCCCCTACCCGAGATCCGCCGGTTTTGACACCGACATTGGTGCTTTCATTGAGAGTTCCTCTGTGTCGTCACCGATAGGCTTGATGGCCTCTTCAATCGACAACGACGCAGTCCTGGGTGAGACTTTTCTCCCCGGACAGATCTTCGTATTCAGCGGCTTCGCACTGCGGGCCAACTCACTTAGCCATCTGGAGCAGATCGAAAGCTACGCCCCTGGCCGTCAGGTCAGGTTTGGAAGCCTAAACTTCACGGCCGATATCCGCGGGGACTTGATCTTCGATGGATCTGAGCCACAGCCAAGCGTGCCACCCTGTCACGATGGGCACAACCTAACTCTGCCGTCGGACAGCACCTTGGAGGCCGCACATGAATCCGCTCCGACCCATAGTCCGGAGCTGATCGCTCAGATCAAGGACGGATGGCTGGACACCGCCTCGGGAGCTGCAACTTCTACGGCGATGGAGCCGAACACTTACCTTGTCCCGCATAAAGCTCATGACTCCGAGGTGCCGGACTCTCTGCCGGACTCCGAACCTCCTGCGCCCCTGCCGGTCAAATCCGACTGGGCGCCGATCATGGAATTCACCGCTGCGGACATCTTTCAGTACTCACCCTTCGGTGATATCTTAAATTCGCTGAAGCATCTCTCGCTATCCGGAGAGCCCTGGCCGAACTACAACCAGGATGGTTGGGATGCGGACGACGAAGAAATTCAGGGCCCACCCACCACCCACTTCGTAGCCACCGTCGACGATCTAACCGACGTACTCGACTACGACTCCGAAGACATCGATGGTATGGACGACGATGCCGGAGACTATCAAAAACCAGTGCCTACAGGACACTGGAAGACCACCTCGTCATACGACATATATATGGTGGACACCCCAAAAGATGGGGACGGCGAAGAAGCAACGGAGGCCGATTCCTTAAAGAAACAGCCCAAGCGCCGGCATCAGCGGCGCCGCTCTAAATCCCGCCATAGCAAGAATAGAGATTCCGGCACAGGAGATAATAACACCCCAGAAAGTGCCGAAGACAACCCCCTCCAGCACGATCCAGCGCAGGAGGAGGCAGAAGCAAGCCCTCACGAGAGGGCGGCAGACGAAGAGGTCGAGGATGATAATTACTTACCTCCCTCCGGAGACGAGGCAAGCCTCGACGACGATGAATTTGTCGTGCCTGAGGATCCCATCGAACAAGAGCGTTTCAGACGCAGGCTAATGGCCACAGCAAACAGCCTAAAGAAAAAGCAGCAATAGCTTCAAGCTGATCAAGACCTACTGGCCGACAGATGGACCGAGGTCTTCGCGGCCGAAGAGTATGAACTCGAACGCCCCTCCAAAAGTTACAAAAAATGCAAGTTGCTCCCCCAACTAGAGGAGGAAGCGTACAAACCTGCATCACCAGCGCACAATACGGCAGACCGACCACCTCGTGGCCGCGACAGAGAGGCATGCAAGCCCTCCACCAAAACCGTACCCCGGCATCGCTCAAAAAGCATGAAGCCACGGGGGAACGCGCCGGACTTGCGGGATATATTGGAGGACAAGGCAAGACAATCTAGATCTATCTATGGATCACGTGGGTGCCCCAAGACCCACGACGAATACCGTCGCGCCGGATACAACTACTCCGGCCGGGCCGAACACAGCAGACAACACTCTCTCGAGCTACGTCGCGATATTGCTCAATACAGAGGCGCCGCACACCCACTATGCTTCACTGACGAAGTAATGGATCATCAAATTCCTGAAGGGTTTAAACCCGTTAATATCGAATCCTACGATGGCACAATAGACCCCGCGGTTTGGATTGAGGATTATATCCTCCATATACATATGGCCCGCGGCAACGATCTTCACGCCATCAAATATCTCCCGCTCAAGCTTAAAGGACCAGCTCGGCATTGGCTTAACAGCCTGCCCGCAGAGTCAATTGGATGCTGGGAAGACCTGGAAGCTGCATTCCTTGACAATTTCCAGGGCACGTATGTGCGACCACCGGACACAGATGACCTAAGCCACATAATCCAGCAGCCAGACGAATCGGCCAGGCAATTCTGAACACAGTTCTTAACAAGGAAAAATCAAATCATCGACTGTCCGGATGCAGAGGCCCTCGCTGCCTTCAAACATAACATCCACGACGAGTGGCTGGCCCGACACCTAGGACAGGAAAAGCCGAAATCCATGGCAGCCCTCACATCACTCATGACCCGCTTTTGTGCGGGAGAGGATAGCTGGCTAGCTCGCAGCAACAACCTCAGCGAAAACGCTGGCAGTCCGGATACCAAGGACCGAAATGGCAGGTCGCGTCGAAACAAAAACAAACGCCGCATTAACGGCGACAGCAATGAGGATACGACAGTCAACGCTGGATTCCGAGGCTCCAAGCCCGGTCAACGGAAGAAGCCATTCAAAAGAACCACTCCGGGCCCGTCCAATTTGGACCGAATACTCGACTGCTCCTGTCAAATACATGGAACCCCCGAAAAGCCAGCTAACCACACCAACAGATATTGTTGGGTATTCAAGCAGGCAGGCAAATTAATCACCGAATACAATGACAAGGGGCTACACAGCGATGACGAGGAAGAGACCCGACCGCCGAACAACAAAGGACAGAAGGGATTCCCCCCTCAAGTTCGGACGGTAAACATGATATACGCAACGCATATACCCAAGAGGGAGCGGAAGCGTGCACTAAGGGACATATACGCGATGGAGCCAGTCGCCCCAAAATTCAACCCATGGTCCTCTTGCCCGATCACTTTCGATCGAAGAGACCATCCGACCAGTATCCGCCATGGCAGATTCGCCGCATTGGTTTTAGACCCAATCGTCGATGGACTTCACCTCACAGAGTCCTGATGGACAGCGGCAGTAGCCTGAACCTGCTTTATCAGGATACAGTGCGCAAGATGGGCATAGACCCTTCAAGGATTAAACCTACAAAGACAACCTTCAAAGGCGTCATACCAGGTGTCGAGGCCAGTTGTACAGGCTCAGTCACACTGGAAGTGGTCTTCGGATCCCCGGATAATTTCCGAAGCGAGGAGTTAATCTTCGACATAGTCCCGTTCCGCAGTGGCTATCACGCTTTGCTCGGACGAAGCGCGTTTGCAAAATTCAACGCGGTGCCGCATTATGCATACCTTAAGCTCAAGATGCCAGGCCCTCGTGGAGTCATCACGGTCAATGGAAACACGGAACGCTCCCTCCGAACGGAGGAACATACAGCGGCTCTCGCGGCAGAAGTACATAGCAGCCTTTTAAGGCAATTTTCAAGTCCGGCCGTTAAACGACCGGACACGGCCAAACGCGCCCGGAGCAACATCAACCAAGACCACTTGGCACGTTCCGAGCACGCGTAGCAATGCGGCCTCAACCCCAGCCCTCGCACAATTGTAAGACAAACTCTCCGCGTACATCATTACGCCCTGGAGATACCATGAGCATAGGAGGAGAGGCACAACCACAATAGACCCAGAGTGCGGTTCGACCACACCAGGGGCTCCCAAGTGTGTCGCTCTTTTTATCTTTTATTTCTCTCTTTTTTATACAGAACTCTGTCCGGTGGCGAACCTGCCGAACTCATGATGCAACAGCCAGGGAGGGACAAAGGCCGCGACGAACACTCAGGTGGTCTCCATTACGAGCATTAAATTTGTTAAATACACCATTCCGCAGCCTACCCCTGGAGGGAGACGCCTTTAATTCGTCCAATCCCTTGCTTTCCGCACTATTTGTATCATTCCGCACTCATAGCAGCTCTTCTCGAATAAAATGCAGCACTTTTTGCCCATAATTGCATTACCTTATATATATATATATGTTCATTTACAACATGTTGCATCTGTACATTTTGGTACGGCCAAATACACCAGGGGCTTATGTTCCCCGCATTATGGTGTGATAAAGTCCGAACACTTTCACAAGTGCGGCACCCCGAACTTATAGCATTATATGAATCGGCTCTGAATCATGTCTTGGGTCAATAGTTGGGTTTTCCCGGCTCCCATGTTTGGCACCTTACGTTCCGTTCTATCGGCTAAGGTAGCACTGGGAGAACCATTGCGATTGCGCCCGGTTGAGCCGGGTTAACGCCTCAGTGGAGAAAGCTAAAACTGACTGTCATGATAAGGCGAGAGACTGGTCGCTGTTCGAGAGGTCCTTTCGGGTCCTTAAAGACCTACGCTGCTTCGAGCGAAGTTCCGGATAATGTTCGACGAAGGCGTGGATAGCGCCCCGAATTCGGTCTTCCGAATACTAGGGGCTTCGCCGAAATTTAAAATTATAGAATTCTATGGCTAAGTGAGAGTGTTCAAGCACTATAAGTCCGGTTGCCTTGTTCGTTGTGTTGAGCGCCTCCCTAGATGGACCCAAAAATGGGAACAAGAGCGCTCAAGTTTATCCCGAACACCCCAGCACTCGTGGCATGGGGGCTGAAGCCGACGACTTGCCATCTCTCAGATTTAATAAACAGCCGCACAAAAGGTAATATTTTAAATTAACAAGCGTTGCTTAGCGCATATGAACAAAGTTTTCAGCGCACAGGATAACACATTGCGAATTTACCTAATAATTACATCCCTGGGGCACTCATCCGCAATTTTTGGGCACCCTTCAGGATAGTCTTATAGTACATCTCGGGCGTACGATATTCCTTGCCCGCTGGTGGCGCGTCAGTGATTAGCTTCTCCGCATCCAGCTTGCCCCAATGCACCTTTGCGCGGGCAAGGGCCCGACGAGCACCTTCAATACAGGCGGAGCGCTTGATAACCTCCACCCAGGGGCACGCATCCACCAACCATCGCACGAGACCGAAGTAGCTCCCAGGCATGGCCTCTCCAGGCCACAGCCGGACTATGAGGCCCTTCATGGCCTGCTCGGCCACCTTGTGGAGCTCGACCAGCTGCTTCAGATGGTCGCTAGGGGGCACCGGATGGCCGGCCTCAGCATACTGAGACCAGAAGACCTTCTCCGTTGAGCTCCCCTCCTTGACTCGGTAGAATGCGGCGGCATCAGACACGCTGCGAGGCAGATCTGCAAACGCCCCTGGAGAGCTCCGAATTCGGGTAAGTAACACGTAATTTACATTCACATGCTTGCTTTGCATGAAAAATGCCTTACCCGCCGCTATCTTCCTCACCAACTCAATCTCCTGAAGGGACTTATGGGCATCAGCCTTGGCAGTCTTGGCACTTTCGAGAGCCGAGGCAAGCTCGGACTCTCGAGTCTTTGAGTCACGCTCCAAACTCTCATGCTTTTCCATGAGAGCCTGGAGCTCTTGCTGAACCACCGCCACCCACGCCTCCTGCTTTTCTCGCTCTGCCCGTTCCGCGGCCGCATTGCGTTCGGCCGCAGACACGGCCTCCTTCAGGGTCGCCACCTCGTTCGTGGCCCCTGCAGTACCCATGTTATCCTTGTTATTTTTTGTTGCAACCTAAATCCTTTTCTGTAAGGTACAAGTTCAAAGTGGTGTTACTCACCTTCTTTGTCCTGGAGCTTGGCGCGGCCGAGCTCTTGCTCGGACCGCTCGAGCTCCTGCTTCAAAGCACCGACCTCCGCAGTCAGTGCGGCAGAGGTCAGCAGCGCAGCCTGCAACCCATATTGACATAATTTTTTAGCAACCCTGCGTATATCTTCTTTTTTTTCAGATCCTCAGTCCGGCTTTTCTTTTCGAACACCGAACCGAGCATCAGGGGCTACTGTCTATGCGGTATTACATTGCATATTTTTTAACTTCTTACCTCAAAGCCTGATAGAAGGCTACTGCAGGCTTCGGTCAGCCCGCTCTTGGCAAGCTGTACCTTCTGAATCACCGCACTCATAATAGTGCGGTGTTCTTCCTCGATGGAAGCGCTCTGCAGCGCCCCCAACAAATTGTCCGGTGCCTCCGGTTGGACATAAGCCACCGGCGTCATGGTCTTGCCCTTCGTGTGAAGGGGCCGCCAGCCGGACTCCGGAACCACTGCGGGTTCTGATATGGAGTCCGGCGCAAAGTCCGGAAGGACGCCTTGTGGCGCCTCCGGAGCCTCCCCCTAATGGGTCCCTTCTTGGGATCCCACCTCGGCGTCCTCGGTGTCGCGAGGGGTGGAGGCGGTCGGGATGGGATCTACATCCGACGGAGCCAACGACCCGCTCGATGAAGCGGGGAGATCATCATTGGCCAGACTACAGGCAGCATGCGGCATCAGAATGACACTATGTGACACAGAAAAAGAAATTATAAATCACTCAGGAATCCAGATACTTACAATCTCGCTGGAGGCCTGGCCCTTGAAGGCCATTCTTCCTCGCCAACGTTGATGTTGGCGGAGCTGTCCGGGGGAATAGTCCTTCCCCTCTTGGACCCTTCGGCCTCCCCTGTTGGGGAAGCCTTCCTCTTCCTCTCTCCCTCCTCTGGGAGAGAGTCCTCTTTCTCCTCCTCGTTTTCGGGGGAGGAGTCCGCCCCGGAGTCGTCGGACACCTGAAAACGGGAACTCTTTCGAGCACCCGTGGCCTCCTTCTTGGCCTTCTTCTCCGGCACCACGTGCGGTGCCGGGACCAGCAGCCTCGCTAGATGGGCGTCTACTGGGTTTTCTGGCATGGGAGCCGGGCAGATAATCTGCTCCGCCTTGCTCATCCAGTCCCGTCAAAGGAAAAGGGGAAATTAAAACCCGCATAGAGTCAAACTATGAAAAGCAAGTGCCCGTAAAGGGGTAGAATCACTTACCTCGTCGGCTTGGCGCTGCGAGCGAAATCCGCGATCTTCAGTCGCGGATGTGGGGGCTTCGGCGCCCTTAAACAGCACCCTCCAGGCGCCTTCGTACGTCGTGTCGAAGAGCCCGCTCAGCGCCTGGTGCTGTTCCGGATTGAACTCCCACAGATTGAATGCCCGCTCTTGGCATGGGAGAATCCGGCGGACGAGCATGACTTGGACCACGTTAACCAGCCTGAGCTTCTTCACCAGCTTCTGGATACAGGCTTGGAGTCCCGTGAGCTCCTCCGAACTACCCCACAGCAAGCCCTTCTCTTTCCAGGAGGTGAGCTGCGTGGGGATACCAGATCTGAACTCGAGGGCCGCCGCCCACTTAGGGTCGCGCGGCTCGGTGATATAGAACCACCCCGATTGCCACCCCTTGACGGATTCCACGAAGGCCCCTTCGAACCAAAGGACATTGGGCATCTTGCCCAACATGGCGCCTCCGCACTCCGCTTGAGTGCCCTTCACTACCTTCGGCTTGACATTGAAGGTCTTGAGCCACAAGCCGAAGTGGGGCTGGATGCAGAGGAAGGCCTCACACACGACGATAAACGCCAAGATGTTGAGGATGAAGTTCGGCGCCAGATCATGGAAATCCAGGCCGTAGTAGAACATGAGCCCCCGGACAAAGGGGTGAAGTGGAAAACCCAGTCCGTGGAGGAAGTGGGGAAGAAAAACGACCCTCTCATGGGGCCTGGGGGTGGGGATGAGCTGCCCCTCGTCTGGCAGCCGGTGCGCGATGTCGCCGGACAGGTAGCCAGCGTTGCGCAGTCTTTCGATGTGCTCCTCCGTAACGGAGGAGGTCATCCACTTGCCTCCCGCTCCGGACATAACTGGGGAAGGTTGAGACGAGATGTGCAGGCTTGGGCGCTGGAGCTCGAGTGCGCGGAGATGGATAAGCAAAGGAGGAAGAAGGCGTAGGTGAAAAGGTGAATCCTTATCCCTTATATGGGTGGGCGAAGTCTACGCGTCCCCCACCGGCCTGGTAAAACTCGCTTATCCCCCAAGCGTCACCATCAATGGCGCGGTTGGGTTACCCACGTCCGTATTGATGAGAATCCCGGATTAAGGGGGAACACGATCTCTGCTTCAACAAGACGTGCCAAGGAAACCGCTTCACTAAATGCGCTGAGGTGGTAGAGTAAAAAATGATTCAAGTAATGGCTTGGTAGTGGCGTGACGTCATGCCGCAAAAAACGTCAGCAGATTGAACTTGTGTATATATTATTCTCTCTACGGTGGAATGTGGAATTTATTTTGCAGAGCCGGACACTATCCTGGTGTTCACAATCTTCTATCATTCGGAGGAGGAACCCGCCTTGCAATGCCAAGCAATATACGCGCAGGACTTATCGTCATTGAAGCCTGGTTCAGGGGCTACTGAGGGAGTCCTGGATTAGGGGGTGTCCGGATAGCCGGACTACCATCATCAACCGGACTATCATCATCGATCGGACTCCAAGACTATGAAGATACAAGATTGAAGACTTCGTCCCGTGTCCGGATGGGACTTTCCTTTGTGTGGAAGGCAACCTTGGCGATACAGATACGCAGATCTCCTACCATTGTAACCGACTCTATGTAACCCTAGCCCTCTCCGGTGTCTATATAAACCGGATGGCTCTAGTCCGTAGGACAACAACAACCATTACAATCATACCATAGGCTAGCTTCTAGGGTTTAGCCTCCTTGATCTCGTGGTAGATCCACTCTTGTAAACATCCACAATATCAATATCAATCAAGCAGGACGTAGGGTTTTACCTCCATCAAGAGGGCCCGAACCTGGGTAAAACATCGTGTCCCTTGTCTCCTGTTACCATCCGCCTAGACGCACAGTTCGGACCCCCTACCCGATATCCGCCGGTTTTGACACCGACAGAGAGGCATAAGCTAACATACTTTCTCTTCTTGGATCATATGCACTTATGATTGGAACTCTAGCAAGCATCCACAACTACTAAAGATCATTAAGGTAAAACCCAACGATAGCATTGACATATCAAGTCCCCTTTATCCCATACGCCACAACCCCCTTACTCGGGTTTATGCTTCTGTCACTCAAGCAACCCACTATAAGCGAATGATGAACGTATTGCAACACCCTACAGTGGGAATCCCTCATGCTTGCGCGACACGGAAGGCACAATAGGACAACAACATAACCACAAGCAAATTAAACCAATCATAGCAATTCATCAATCACCGGTAGGACAACGAAAATCTACTCAGACATCATAGGATGGCAACACATCATTGGATAATAATATGAAGCATAAAGCACCATGTTCAAGTAGAGGGTATAGCGGGTTGCGGGAGAGTGGATGATACGTCTCCAACGTATCTATAATTTTTGATTGCTCCATGCTATATTATCTATTGTTTTAGGCAATATTAGGCTTTATTATCCACTTTTATATTATTTTTGGGACTAACCTATTAACCGAAGGCCCAGCCAGATTTGCTGTTTTATGCGTATTTTAGTGTTTCGAGGAAAAGGAATATTAGACGGAGTCAAAACGGAACGAAATCAACTGGAGAAGTTATTTTTGGAAGGAAACCCACCTGATGGACTTAAACCCCACGTCAAAAGATACGGGAGGTGCTCACGAGGGTGGGGGGCGCCCCCACCCCCCTAGGGCGTGCCCCCCTGCCTCGTGGCGCCCCCGTAGCTCCACCGACGTACCCCTTGCACCCATATATACCTACGTACCCTAAAACTTCCAGAACAGAATATAGACCGGAAGTTCCGCCGCCGCAAGCCTCTGTAGCCACCAAAAACCTCTCGGGAGCCCGTTCCGGCACCCTGCCGGAGGGGGAACCCATCACCGGTGGCCATCTTCATCATCCCGACGCTATCCATGCCGAGGAGGGAGTAGTTCACCCTCGGGGCTGAGGGTATGTACCAGTAGCTATGTGTTTGATCTCTCTCTCTCGTGTTCTCTCTCATGTTCCCTCTATGGCACGATCTTGATGTATCACGAGCTTTGCTATTGTAGTTTGATCTTATGATGTTTCTCCCCCTCTACTCTCTTGTGATGAATTGAGTTTCCCCTTTGAAGTTATCTTATCGGATTGAGTCTTTTATAACACTTGTTGTATGTCTTGCCGTGATTATCTACGGTGACAATGGGATATCATGTGCCACTTGATGTATGTTTTGGTGATCAACTTGCGGGTTTCGTGACATTGGGAACCTATGCATAGGGGTTGGCACACGTTCTTGACTCTCCGGTAGTAGCTTTGGGGCACTCTTTGAAGTACTTTTATGTTGGTTGGATGAATCTGAGATTGTGTGATGCATATCGTATAATCATGCCCACGGATACTTGAGGTGACAATGGAGTATCTAGGTGACATTAGGGTTTTGGTTGATTTGTGTCTTAAGGTGTTATTCTAGTACGAACTCTTTTATAGATCGATCCGAAAGAATAACTTTGAGCTGGTTTCGTACCCTACCATAATCTCTACGTTTGTTCTCCGCTTTTAGTGGCTTTGGAGTGACTCTTTGTTGCATGTTGAGGGCTTGTTATATGATCTATCTATGTTATTATTGTTGAGAGAACTTGCACTAGTGAAAGTATGAACCCTAGGCCTTGTTTCCTATCATTGCAATATGTTTACGCTCACTTTTAGCGCTCGCTACCTTGCTGTTTTTATTATTTCAGATTACAAATACCTTTATCTACCATCTATTTTGCACTTGTATCTTCATCTCTTCGCCGAACTAGTGCACCTATACAATTTACCATTGTATTGGGTGTGTTGGGTACACAAGAGACTTTTTGTTATTTGGTTGTAGAGTTGTTTGAGAGAGACCATCTTCATCCTACGCCTCCTATGGATTGATAAACCTTAGGTCATCCACTTGAGGGAAATTTGCTACTGTCTTACAAACCTGTGCACTTGCAGGCCCAACAACGTCTACAAGAAGAAGGTTGTGTAGTAGACATCAAGCTCTTTTCTGGCGCCGTTGCCGGGGAGGTTAGTGCTTGAAGGTATATCTTTATATCTTGCAATCGAATCTTTTTGTTTCTTGTTTTAGCACTAGTTTAGTTTATAAAACGAAACTACCAAAAAAATGGAGTTAAGTTTGTCTCATACGCTTCATATTTTTAATATCTTTCGTGAGAATGATGGAAAGGAAAATTGTGCTCAAGTGCTAGAAGAAGAATTACATAGAATGCTTGGCATAAAATATGTGAATGATGAGCATGATTGCAATGTTGTTAGTATGAATTCCCTGAATACCCATGATGCTAATGATATGCAAAGCCACAAGCTTGGTGAAGCTATGTTTGATGGAGATGATATTTTTTGTCCCCCAAGCTTTGATGAGCAAATTTATTATGATGAAAGCATGCCTCATATCTATGATGATTATTGTGATGACACGTATGATTTAAAGAATAATGATAACCATGAAACTTGTCATCTTGATCTTAATTTTCAATCACATGATAGTTATTTTGTTGAGTTTGCTCCCACTACTATTCATGAGAAGAAATTTGCTTATGTTGAGAGTAGTAAATTTTCTATGCTTGTAGATCATGAAAAGAATGCTTTAGGTGCTGGTTATATTGTTGAATTCATTCATGATACTACTGAAAATTATTATGAGAGAGGAACATATGCTTGTAGGAATTGCAATAATATCAAGTTTCCTCCCTATGTGCTTAAATTCTTGAAGCTATGCTTGTGTTACCTTCCTATGCTAGTTGATTATTGTTCCCATAAGTTGTTTGCTCACAAAATCCCTATGCATAGGAAGTGGATTAGACTTAAATGTGCTAGTAATATTCTTCATGATGCTCCCGTTATGTTTCAGTTCTTATCTTTTATGTGAGCATCATTGTCATCATCATGCCTAGCTAGAAAGGCATTAAAGAAAAGCTCTTGTTGGGAGACAACCCAATATTTACCCTTACTGTTTTTGTATGTCCACATGATTATGATACTGTAGTAATCAAGTTTTATAGCTTTTGTTTCAATAAAGTGCCAAGTAGAACCTTTGGGAAGACTTGGGTGAAGTTTATGCGATCTTGCCGTGAAAAACAGAAACTTTAGCGCTCACGAGATTAGCTGACATTTTTTACTGGAGAGTGATTTTAGGTTGATTCTTTTTGCAGATGATTAATAGACAAATTTCTCAGGTACAGCAATTTATTTCATAATTTTTGGGGTTCCAGAAGTATACGTTTGATACAGATTACTACAGATTGTTCTGTTTTTGACAGATTCTGTTTTCTATGTGTTGTTTGCTTATTTTGATGAATCTATGAGTAGTATCAGAGAGTATTAACCATAGATAAGTTGGAGTACAGTAGATATTACACCAATATGAATTTAGAATGAGTTCATTACAGTACCTAAGTTGTGGTTTTATTTTCTAATACTAACGGAGCTTACGAGTTTTGTGTGGTTGAAGTTTTCAAGTTTTGCGTAAGGATTCGATGGACTATGGAATAAGGAGTGGCAAGAGCCTAAGCTTGGGGATGCCCAAGGCACCCCAAGGTAATATCCAAGGACAACCAAGAGCCTAAGCTTCGGGATGCCCCGGAAGGCATCCCCTCTTTCGTCTTCGTTCATCGGTAACTTTACTTGGAGCTATATTTTTATTCGCCACATGATATGTGTTTTGCTTGGAGCATCATTATATTTTGTTAGTTTTTGCTTGCTGTTAGTTATAATAATGTTTTGCATCTTTAGTTTCAATAAAAAGCCAAGGATAGCCTTTGCCATGGTTATTTTTCCTGTATACATGTTGCTGTTTGAAAACAGAAAGTTTACCGCTGTTGCAAAAATTCCCTAGAAAAGTCAGAGAATGATATAATGTTGAATCTTTTTGCATATTAATCTATGATAAATTTATTACAGTGGGAATTTTAGTTCATAATTTTTGGAATCAGGGAAGTATTGATACTCTTGCATTCTTTACAGAATGTACTGTTTTGGCAGATTGCTGTTATGGTTGCATTGTTTGCATATGTTTGCTTGTTTAATGATTCTATTTGAGGATAGGAGTATTAAATATACAGAGGCATTTAGTATGCAATGTTGAATAATAATTTATGTGATTTGTTACAGTAGAGGGTGATATGGTTTTGCATTGGTTTATACTAACCTATCTCACGAGTTCTTGCTGAGTTTATTGTGAATGAAGCTTTTGATAAAAAGAGAAACCATGATAAGAGAGGAATTAAGGAGACACAAAATTTCAAGCTTGGGGATGCCCAAGGCACCCCAAAATAATATTTCAAGAAGTCTCAAGCATCTAAGCTTGGGGATGCCCCGGTAGGCATCCCAACTTTCTTCTTCGACGACTATCGGTTAGTATCGGTTGAGCCTAAGTTTTTGCTTCTTCACATGAGTTGTGCTATCCTTGCAGTGTAGTTTTCTTTACCTTTGCTTGCTGTTTGAATAAAGTATAAAGATCTGAAATTATTAATAGGGAGAGTCTTCACATAGTTGCATAATTATTTAGCTACTCATTGATCTTCACTTATATCTTTCAGAGTAGTTTGTCATTTGCTCTAGTGCTTCACTTAGATATTTTAGAGCACAGTGGTGGATTTGTTTTAAAGAAAATATTGATCTCTCATGCTTCACTTAGATTATTTTGAGAGTCTTAAATAGCATGGTAATTTGCTTAATATTAATATACTTGGTATTCAAGATATGTGAAACTTTCTTTTGAGTGCGTTGAATACTAAGATAAGTTTGATGCTTGATAATTGTTTTGAGATATGGAGGTGATAATATCAAAGCAATGCTAGTTGGGGTTATTATGAATTTAAAGAATGCTTGTGTTGAAGTTTGTGATTCCCGTAGCATGCACGTATGGTGAACCACTTTGTGATGAAGTCGGAGCACAATTTTATTTATTGATTGTCTTCCTTATGAGTGGCAGTCGGGGACGAGCGATGGTCTTTTCCTACCAATCTATCCCCCTAGGAGTATGCGTTTAGTGCTTTGGTTTTTGATGACTTCTAAATTTTTGCAACAAGTGCATGAGTTCTTTTGATTAATGTTGAGTCCATGGATTATACGCACTCTCACCCTTCCACCATTGCTAGCCTCTCTAATACCGCACACTTTTCACCGGTATCATACACCCACCATATACCTTCCTCAAAACAGCCACCATACCTACCTATCATGGCATTTCCATAGCCATTCCGAGATATATTGCCATGCAACTTTCCACCGTTCCGTTCATATGACACATATTACTTTTGTCATATTGCTTTTTGCATGAACATGTAGTTGACATTGTATTTGTGGCAAAGCCACCGTTCATAATTCTTTCATACATGTCACTCTTGATTCATTGCATATCCCGGTACACCGCCGGAGGCATTCATATAGAGTCATATTTTGTTCTAAGTATCGAGTTGTAATTGTTGAGTTGTAAGAAAAATAAAAGTGTGATGATCATCATTTTAGAGCATTGTCCCAAGTGAGGAAAGGATGATGGAGACCATGATTCCCCCACAAGTCGGGATGAGACTCCGGACGAAAAAAAAGAGGCCATAAAAAAGGCCCAAATAAAAAAATAAAAATAAAAAAAATGAGAGAAAAAGAGAGAAGGGACAATGTTACTATCCTTTTACCACACTTTTGCTTCAAAGTAGCACCATGATCTTCATAATAGAGAGTCTCATATGTTGTCACTTTCATATACTAGTGGGAATTTTTCATTATAGAACTTGGCTTGTATATTCCAATGATGGGCTTTCTCAAATGCCCTAGGTCTTCGTGAGCAAGCGAGTTGGATGCACACCCACTTAGTTCCTTTTGTTGAGCTTTCATATACTTATAGCTCTAGTGCATCCGTTGCATGGCAATCCCTACTCACTCACATTGATATCTAATGATGGGAATCTCCATAGCCCGTTGATACGCCTAGTTGATGTGAGACTATCTTCTCCTTTTTTGTCTTCTCCACAACCACCATTCTATTCCACATATAGTGCTATGTCCATGGCTCACGCTCATGTATTGCGTGAAAGTTGAAAGAGTTTGAGATTATTAAAGTATGAAACAATTGCTTGGCTTGTCATCGGGGTTGTGCATGATTTAAATATTTTGTGTGGGGAAGATGGAGCATAGACAAACTATATGATTTTGTAGGGATAACTTTCTTTGGCCATGTTATTTTGAGAAGACATAATTGCTTAGTTAGTATGCTTGAAGTATTATTACTCTTATGTCAATATGAACTTTTATCTTGAATCTTTCGGATCTGAATGTTCATGCCACAATTAAGAAGATTTACATTGAAATTATGCCAAAGTATCACTCCGCATCAATTTTTTTATCATTTACCTACTCGAGGACGAGCAGGAATTAAGCATGGGGATGCTTGATACGTCTCCAACGTATCTATAATTTTTGATTGCTCCATGCTATATTATCTACTGTTTTAGGCAATATTGGGCTTTATTATCCACTTTTATATTATTTTTGGGACTAACCTATTAACCGGAGGCCCAGCCCAGATTTGCTGTTTTATGCCTATTTCAGTGTTTCGAGGAAAAGGAATATCAGACGAGTCAAAACGGAACGAAATCAACTGGAGAAGTTATTTTTGGAAGGAAACCCACCTGATGGACTTGGACCCCACGTCAGAAGATACGGGAGGTGCTCACGAGGCTGGGGGGAGCGCCCACCCCCTAGGGCGCGCCCCCCTGCCTCGTGGGGCCCCTGTAGCTCCACCGACGTACCCCTTGCACCCATATATATACCTACGTACCCTAAATCTTCCAGAATAGAATATAGATCGGAAGTTCCGCCGCCGCAAGCCTCTATAGCCACCAAAAACCTCTCGGGAGCCCGTTCCGGCACCCTACCGGAGGGGGAACCCATCACCGGTGGCCATCTTCATCATCCCGGCGCTATCCATGACGAGGAGGGAGTGGTTCACCCTCGGGGCTGAGGGTATGTACCAGTAGCTATGTGTTTGATCTCTCTCTCGTGTTCTCTCTCGTGTTCCCTCTATGGCACGATCTTCATGTATCCCGAGCTTTGCCATTGTAGTTTGATCTTATGATGTTTCTCCCCCTCTACTCTCTTGTGATGAATTAAGTTTCCCCTTTGAAGTTATCTTATCGGATTGAGTCTTTTATAACACTTGATGTATGTCTTGCCGTGATTATCTATGGTGACAATGGGATATCATGTGCCACTTGATGTATGTTTTGGTGATCAACTTGCAGGTTTCGTGACATTGGGAACCTATGCATAGGGGTTGGCACACGTTCTTGACTCTCCGGTAGTAGCTTTGGGGCACTCTTTGAAGTACTTTTATGTTGGTTGGATGAATCTGAGATTGTGTGATGCATATCGTATAATCATGCCCACGGATACTTGAGGTGACAATGGAGTATCTAGGTGACATTAGGGTTTTGGTTGATTTGTGTCTTAAGGTGTTATTCTAGTACAAACTCTTTTATAGATCAATCCGAAAGAATAACTTTGAGCTGGTTTCGTACCCTACCATAATCTCTATGTTTGTTCTCCGCTTTTAGTGGCTTTGGAGTGATTCTTTGTTGCATGTTGAGGGCTTGTTATATGATCTATCTATGTTATTATTGTTGAGATAACTTGCACTAGTGAAAGTATGAACCCTAGGCCTTGTTTCCTATCATTGCAATACCGTTTACGCTCACTTTTATCGCTCGCTACCTTGCTGTTTTTATTATTTCAGATTACAAATACCTTTATCTACCATCTATTTTGCACTTGTATCTTCATCTCTTCATCGAACTAGTGCACCTATACAATTTACCATTGTATTGGGTGTGTTGGGGACACAAGAGACTTTTTGTTATTTGGTTGTGGAGTTGTTTGAGAGAGACCATCTTCATCCTACGCCCCCTACGGATCGATAAACCTTAGGTCATCCACTTGAGGGAAATTTGCTACTGTCCTACAAACCTGTGCACTTGCAGGCCCAACAACGTCTACAAGAAGAAGGTTGTGTAGTATACATCAGTGGACCGCTGAATATAGATGGGGGAAGGTGATGGAGATGTTGGTGAAGATGATGGAGGTGTTGGTGTAGATCGCGGTGATGATGATGGCCCCCGGCAGTGCTCCGGCGCCACCGGAAGCAAGGGGGAGAGTGCCCCCCTTCTTATTCTTCTTCCTTGACCTCCTCCCTAGATGGGAGAAGGGTTTCCCCTCTGGTCCTTGGCTCCCATGGTATGGTAGGGGCGAGAGCTCCTCCGAGATTGGATCTATCTCTCTGTCTCTCTCTATTTCTGCGTTCTGTGTTTCTGCCCTGGCACCGTTTCCTTTATATCTGAAGATCCGTAACTTTGATTGGATTGAAACCTTCGTCCAAATATTTTTCCAAAAATTAGCTTTCTTGCGGCCGAAGAAGAGCAGCAACTGCCTTACGAGGGGCCCACGAGGGTCTGGGGCACGCCTAGGGTAGGCAGGGGCGCCCCTGCCTCGTGGCCACCTCAGGTACCATTTCGCGTTGATTCTTCCTCCGGAAAATCCCAAATATTCCAAAAATATTCTCCGTCCATTTTTATCCCATTTGGGTTACGTTTAATATGGGTTTCCCGTGAAACATAAAACATGCAACAAACAGGAACTGGCACTGGGCATTGGATCAATATGTTAGTCCCAAAAATAATATAAAAAGTTGCCAAAAGTATATGAAAGTTGAATAATATTGGCATGGAGCAATCAAAAATTATAGATACGACGGAGACGTATCAACCGACATTGGTGCTTTCATTGGAGTTCCGCTGTGTTGTCACCAAAAGGTTTGATGGCTCCATCAATCATCTAGAACAATACAGTCCAGGGGGAGATTTTCCTCCTTGGAAAGATCTTCGTATTTGGTGGCTTCGTACTGCGGGCCAACTCGCTTGGCCATCTAGAACATATCGACAGCTACGCCCCTGGCCATCAGGTTAGATTTGGAAGCTTGAATTATGTTGCTGATATCCATGGAGACTTGATCTTCGCCGGATTCGAGCCCACGACAGCCGCTCCCCGCCACCATGATGAACATGACCTAAATCTGTCATCGGATTGTGCCTAGGTGATAGCGCCTGTAACTTCCCTGGCCCTAGATCTGGAGCAGACTGCGTCATCCGAGGACGGGAAGCTCAACCCCGTCATAGAAGCTGCAGACTCATCGGCGTTAGAGCCACACGCAGATCCAACCTCGAGCAGGGCCCGTGTCACCGGAACCTCGGATTCGTTTCCTGCAATAGGTTCCGAACCGCGTGCATCCGCGCTTATCAAGCCTGATCATGCGCCGATCATTGAGTTCAGCTCCACGAATATCTTCCGGCGCTCACCTTTAGGAGATGTGCTAAACTCATTAAAAAACCTCTCCTTGTCAGGGGACTCCCATCCGAACTATGTCCGGCTTGAATTGGAAGCTGATGACATAGAATTTCGCTTCCCACCCACCACCCACTTCATAGCCACTATCGAAGACTTAACCGACATGCTCGATTATGGCTCCGAAAACATCGACGGTATGGACGATGATGCCGAAGAGGAGCAGGCACAAAAACCACCGCCCATAGGGTGGTGGACGGCTACATCCTCATACGATGTATATATGGTGGACACACTTAAAGAGAAGGAGGCCGACAACGATAATGATAAGCATGTCAATGAACCTCCCAAGCGTCGGCGTCAGAAGCGCCGATCTCTATCCTGCAAAGGGAAAAACAGCAACATTGTCACTGACGACGGTGATAATCCGGACCAAGCTGAGGAACCTGTAGATCCAGCGTTGGACCAGGTCGAGCAAGAGGACGGCGAACACAGTCCGGGGCCGTTGTCTGACCACAGCGATGCCGAAGATAGCAATTATCAAACTGTCTCCGAAGAGGAGGTTAGCCTGGGCGACGACGAATTTGTCGTCCCAGAAGAACCCTTAGAACAAGAACGCCTCCATCGAAGGCTTATCGCCACTGCAAGGAGCCTGAAGAAGCAGAAGCAGCGGCTCAAAGCCGCACAGGATACACTCAATGACAGATGGAACGAAGTGCTAGACACTGAGGAAAGATACGACTGTAATCGCCAAACAAAGGGCTATCCTAAGCGTAAACTGCTGCCTGAATTTGATGACGAGGCTATTGCGCCTATACCACCGAAGAACAATACTGCCAACAAGCCGGACCGACCACCTCGTGGACGAGACAGAGTGGCTAGCAACATCGTACACAAGCCCACACCCCCTCCCCGTAAAGGAAGGGAGGCTGCGACTCAGGACCAGAAACTCGATCTACGTGAGGACCTGGACAAAAAGGCTAGTAAGGCCAGATCCATCTACGGATCCAGGGATCGTGCCCCCACATGGGACTGTGGCTATCAAGCCACATATGCCGGTCATATACCAGTTTGGAGCCAATACCAAACATTACAACCGTCGAACCCACGCCACGCCACAGCCAAATACAGGGGCGCCGCACACCCCCTGTGCTTCACCGATGAGGTGCTGGATCACGAATTTCCAGAAGGGTTTAAACCCATAAATATCGAGGCATATGATGGAACGACGGATCCTACGGTCTGGATAGAAGACTTTAGTCTTCACATCCACATGGCTCGCGGAGATGATCTCCACGCCATCAAATACTTACCCCTCAAGCTGAAAGGGACAACTCAGCACTGGCTGAAAAGCCTCCTAGAAAATTCCTTTGGAAGTTGGGAAGAACTTGGGGATGCTTTCCGGGCCAATTTTCAAGGGACCTAGGTCCGGCCCTCGGATGCTGACGATCTAAGTCACATAATCTAACAACCCGGGGAATCAGCCCGTAAGCTTTGGAATCGGTTTCTCACTAAGAAGAACCAAATTGTTGATTGCCCGGACGCCAAAGCCTTAGCGGCCTTCAAGCACAATGTCCGGGATGAATGGCTAGCTAGACACCTCGGACAGGAAAAACCAAGGACGATGGCAGCCCTAACTACACTCATGACCCGTTTTTGCACAGGCGAGGACAGCTGGTTAGCCCGTAGCAGCACCAACGAGCCTGGCACATCCAAAGTCAGGGATGGCAATGGAAAGCCACGACATAAAAAAACAAACGTTGGAACAATTATGGAAGCCCGGATGATACAACGATAAACGCCGGATTCTTTTGCCCCAGACCCAGTCAACAGAAGAAGCCATTTAAAGGCAACAAAGATGGTCCATCCAGCCTGGACAAAATATTAGATAGGCCCTGCCAAATCCATGGCACCCCCGCTAAACCTGCAAACCATACCAATCGCAGTTGTTGGGTCTTCAAGCAGGCCAGCAAACTCACCGCCGAACACAAGGGAAAGGGACCTCAGAGTGAAGACGAGGATGAATCTCGCCAGCCAAACACGGGGGGACATAAGAAATTTCCACCGGAGATCAAAAGAGTGAACATTATCTATGTCACTCATATCCCAAAGAGGGAGCACAAGTGCGCACTCCAAGATGTCTATGCCGTTGAGCCTGTTGCCCCCAAATTCAACCCATGGTCGGCATGTTCGATCACCTTTAATCGCAGGGATCATCCGACTAGCATCCGTCACAGGGGTTCGGCTACCCTAGTGCTCGATCAAATAATCGATGGAGACCATCTCACTCGAGTCCTTATGGACGGCAGCAGCAGCAGCCTCAACCTGATATATCAGGACACTGTCCGCAAGATGGGGATAGACCCGTCAAGAATCAAGCCAAGCAGCACAACCTTTAATGGAGTTATACCGGGAGTAGAGGCCCGCTGCACGGGCTCTTTAACATTGGAGGTCGTATTCGGCTCTCCCGATAATTTTCGAAGCGAAGAACTAATCTTCGACATAGCTCCGTTCTGAAGCGGCTATCATGCACTTCTCGGAAGAACGGCCTTCGGCCGCTTTAATGCAGTCCCGCATTATGCTTATTTAAAGCTCAAAATGCCTGGACCACATGGCGTCATTACGGTCAATGGAAATATGGAGCGCTCTCTCCGTATGGAGGAGGACACTGCGGCCCTAGCAGCCGAAGTCCAAAATAGCCTATTCAAGCCGAACAACTCATCGGTCATTAAGACCGCGGACACAGCTAAACGTGTCTGGCATATGCCTCAGTGCGGCAGCTCAGATGAACCTGAGCTCGATTAGCAGTTGCGCCCCCATCGACTACCCCATAAGGTGATAGCATGTGTGCCTCGTATACACAAGTATACCCTTAAAATTCCTTGGGCGGCGCTGGGGGCACACTGCATAAAAATAGTCCATAGTTTGACTCGACCCTATTTGGACTCTAAAGTTACCTTTCAAGGCTCATTAAGCGAACCAGCTTTGTTTACGGCCACGCTGGATTCTTTTTCCAGTTTTTTTCCTTTTTTTTACAGATGGCCATCACACTCCCCTCTTCAAGGACACTTCACAAAGGAGAAAATTGCGCAGACGTGCAACAGGGCCCCGCATTAAGGTTTCTTTTTAGATTAAGACCCTGCGTCAACCTTTTTATCTCTTTTTGTTTTATACCTTTCTGGCATGTAAAATGTCCAAGGAAGCTATCGGCATTACCTGTAAGTACACGGCTCGCCGTACTAAAGGTGGATATTATAGAAGCAGCTTGGTTCATATTGTGTTTGGAGTTTTCTTCTCTCACCACCTGCATTCTTTCCCCATGTCAGATTGCCACACGTGCCTTGATACCAGGGTCCATTACTGCTATGTCTTGAGCTAGCGTTGGTTTTCCCCGAAGAGGAGAGGGTGATGCAGCAAGTGTAGCGTAAGTATTTCCCTCAGTTTTGAGAACCAAGGTAAAAATCCAGTAGGAGGCTCCTCAAAAGTCCCACGCACCTACACAAACAAACTGAGAACTCGCAACCAACGCAATAAAGGGGTTGTCAATCCCTTCACGACCACTTGTGAAAGTGAGATCTAATAGAGATAGTAAGATAAGATAAATATATTTTTGGTATTTTATAATATAGATGCAAAAAGTAAAGATGCAAATAAAGTAGATTGAAAGCAAATATGATAAGAGATAGACCCGAGGGCCATAGGTTTCACTAGAGGCTTCTCTCAAGATAGCATAAGTATTACGGTGGGTGAACAAATTACTGTCGAGAAATTGATAGAAAAGCGCATAGTTATGAGATTATCTAGGCATGATCATGTATATAGGCATCACATCCATAACAAGTAGACCGACTCCTGCCTGCATCTACTACTATTACTCCACACATCGACCGACTCCTGCCTGCATCTAGAGTATTAAGTTCATAAGAACAGAGTAACACATTAAGCAAGATGACATGATGTAGAGGGATAAACTCATGCAATATGATATAAACCCCATCTTGTTATCCTCGATGGCAACAATACAATACGTGTCTTGCAACCCTTTCTGTCACTGGGTAAGAACACCGCAAGATTGAACCCAAAGCTAAGCACTTCTCCCATGGCAAGAAAGACCAATCTAGTAGGCCAAACCAAACTGATAATTCGAAGAGACTTGCAAAGATAACTCAATCATACATAAAAGAATTCAGAGAGGATTCAAATATTATTCATAGATAAACTTGATCATAAACCCACAATTCATCGGATCTCGACAAACACACCGCAAAAAGAGATTACATCGAATAGATCTCCACAAGAGAGGGGGAGAACATTGTATTGAGATCCAAAAAGAGAGAAGAAGCCATCTAGCTAATAACTATGGACCCGTAGGTCTGTGGTAAACTACTCACAACTCATCGGAGGGGCAAGGATGTTGACGTAGAATCCCTCCATGGTCGATTCCCCCTCCAGCAGAGTGCCGACGAAGGCTCCAAGATGGGATCTCGCGGATACAGAAGGTTACAGCGCTGGAAATTGTGTTTCGTGGTGCTCCTGGATGTTTTCGGGG
Source organism: Triticum dicoccoides (assembly GCF_002162155.2). NCBI lineage: Eukaryota > Viridiplantae > Streptophyta > Magnoliopsida > Poales > Poaceae > Triticum > Triticum dicoccoides. Next base: position 578,083,782 of record NC_041385.1, on the reverse strand, counting down.
TACGTAGGTATATATAGGAGGAAGAAGTACGTCGGTGGCTGCCCGAGGGGCCCATGAGACAGGGGGCGCGCCCTACAGGGGGGGCGGCCTCCTATCTCATGGCTTCCTCGGCAGCTTCTTGACTTGCACTCCAAGCTCTCCGGATCACGTTCGTTCCAAAAATCACGCTCCCGAAGGTTTCATTCCGTTTGGACTCCGTTTGATATTCCTTTTCTTCGAAATACTAAAATAGGCAAAAAAACAGCAATATGGGCTGGGCCTCCGGTTAGTAGGTTAGTCCCAAAAATGATATAAATGTGTAAAATAAAGCCCATAAACATCCAAAAGGGGTAATATAGTAGCATGGAACAATCAAAAATTATAGATACGTTGGAGACGTATCAAGCATCCCCAAGCTTAATTCCTACTCGTCCTCGAGTAGGTAAATGATAAAAAGAAATTTTTGATGTGGAATGCTACCTAGCATAATTCATAATGTAATTTCCTTTATTGTGGCATGAATGTTCAGATCCAAAAGATTCAAGATAAAAGCTTATAAAACATAAAAATAATAATGCTTCAAAGCATACTAACAAATAATCATGTCCTATCAAAATAGCATAGCCAAAGAAAGCTTATCCCTACAAAATCATATAGTTATGCCATGCTTCATTTTCATTACACAAAATACTCCCATCATGTACAACCCCGATGACAAGCCGAGCAATTGGTTCATACTTTTTAACGCGCTTCAGCTTTTTCAACTCTTATGCAATACATGAGCGTAAGCCATGGACATAGCACTATGGTGGTATATGGTGGTTGTGAGGACAAAAAGTGGGAGAAGATAGTCTCACATCAACTAGGCGTATCAATGGGTTATGGAGATGCCCATCAATAGATATCAATGTGAGTGAGTAGGGATTGCCATGCAACGGATGCACTAGAGCTATAAATATGTGAAATCTCAATAAAAGAAACTAAGTGGGTGTGCATCCAACTTGCTTTCTCACGAAGACCTAGGGCACTTTCAGGAAGCCCATCATTGGAATATACAAGCCAAGTTCTATAATGAAAAATTCCCACTAGTATATGAAAGTGACAACATATGAGACTCTCCATCATGAAGATCATGGTGCTATTTTGAAGCACAAGTGTGGAAAAAGAGATAGTAGCAATTGTCCCTTCTCTCTTTTTCTCTCTTTTTATTTCTCTTTTTTTTCCTTTTTTTCTTTTTTTGGTGGGCTTCTTTGGCCTCTTTTATTTTTATAAAGTCCGAAGCCTCATCCCGACTTGTGGGGGAATCATAGTCTTCATCATCCTTTCCTCACCAGGACAATGCTCTAATAATGAAGATCATCACACTTTTATGGATTTACAACTCAAAAACTACAACTCAAAGCTAGAACAAGATATGACTCTATGTGAATGCCTCCGCCGGTGTACCGGGATATGCAATGAATCAAGAGCGACATGTATGAAGATTATGAAGGTGGCTTGCCACAAATACTATGTCAACTACATGATCATGCAAAGAGCAATATGACAATGATGAAACGTGTTATAATAAACTAAACGGTGGAAAGTTGCATGGCGATATATCTCGGAATGGCTATGAAAATGCCATAATAGGTAGGTATGGTGGCTGTTTTGAGGAAGGTAAATAATGGGTTCAATACCGGCGAGAGTTGCGCGGTAATAAGAAAAGCTAGCAAAGTGGAAGGATGAGTGTGCGTATATCCATGGACTCACATTAGTCATAAAGAACTCATATACTTATTGCAAAAGTCTACTTAGCCCTCGAAGCAAAGTACTACTACGCATGCCCCAAGAGGGATAGATTCGTAGGAAAAAATTCCATCGCTCGTCCCCGACTGCCACTCATAAGGAAGACACTCAAAAGAGCACCTCATGCAACAAATTTGTCACACAACTTTTACCATACGTGCATGCTACGGGACTTGCCAACTTCAACAAAAGTATTTTTCAATTTCATAATTATCCACTAGCATGACCCTAACATTACTACCTTTATATCTCAAAACAATTATCAAGCAACAAATTGATCATAGCATCCAATTCAATTTCTATGATAGTTTTTATTATACCCAACTTGGATGCTCATCATTCTAGGACCAACTTTATAACCAAAGCAAATACCAAGCTGTTCTAAAAGACTCTAAAAATAATATAAGTGAAGCATGAGAGACTAGCAATTTCTTCAAAATTAAGATACCACCATGCTCTAAAAGATATAAGTGAAGCACTAGGGCAAAAACTATCAAGCTCAAAAGATATAAGTGAAGCACATAGAGTATTCTAGCAAATTCTAATAAAATAGGCTTCTTCAAAAGGGTGTGTACAGCAAGGATGATTGTGATAAACTAAAAAGCAAAGACTAATATAATACACGACGCTCCAAGCAAAACACATATCATGTGGCGAATAAAAATATAGCTCCAAGTAAAGTTACCAATGAACAAAGACGAAAGAGGGGATGCCTTCCCGGGGCATCCCCAAGCTTAGGCTTTTGGCTATTCTTCAATATCTTGGGGCGCCTTGGTCATCCCCAAGCTTAGGCTCTTGCCACCCTTTATTCCATAGTCCATAAAAGCTTTACCCAAAACTTGAAAACTTCACAACACAAAACTCAACAGGAAATCTTATAAGCTCCGTTAGTGAAAGAAAACAAAACCACCACATAAGGTACTGCAATGAACTCATTCTTTATTTATTTTGGTGTTAAACCTACTGTATTCCAACTTCCTTATGGTTTATAAACTAATTTACTAGCCATAGATGCATTGAAATAAGCAAACAACACACAAAAAACAGAATCTGTCAAAAACAGAACAGTCTGTAGCAATCTGTAACTAACGCAAACTTCTGGAACTCTAAAAATCCTACCAAAATAGGACGTACTGGAAAATTTGTTTATTGATCAGCATAAAAAAATGTCAATGCAAAAGCACGTTTCTGTGATTTATTGAATTTTTTCTCGTGAGTGCAAAGTTTCTGTTTTTCAGCAGAATCGAATCAACTATCATCGTAGTTTATCCTATAGGTTCTACTTGGCACAAACACTAACTAAAAGATAAAAAATGCATCTAAACAGAGAGTTGCCTCCCAACTAGCAAAAACAAAAAACATAAAGAAAATTGGGTTGCCTCCCAACTAACGCTATCGTTAACGCCCCTAGCTAGGCATAAAAGCAAAGATAGATCTAAGTGGTGCCATCTTTGGCACTCAATTTTTTAATGGAGTTGTGCTCAGGTCCGGGAGGCTCTTTGCGTTTCCCTTCATGCTCAGAGATCCTTTGATCCAAAGCATTCAACCACTTATTACAAAGTACAATCAAGTTATTCATGCGGTTGATACTCCCACCAATATTCTTAAGTGGTTCAACAATTTTTTGCAACTCACAAAGTTTCTCTAAAATTTGAGTTCCTTCAAGAGAGAAGGATTATCCTTTTTTTACGGGAAGTACTCCTACAATCCCTTCTATAATTTCATAGGTGAAACTAGGATCAATTTCAATAAAATATCCTTTTGTGGCAAAATCAAGAAGTTGTCTATGGGATGGGGTTAACCCAAGATAAAAATTGCGCATTAAAATCTTGAAATCTCCTTCCACAACACAACTGCGATAAGATTCTAACATCCTAAACCAAGCATCTTTTAAATTTTCTCCTTGTCCTTGCTTGAAGTGAAGAACTTCAAAGTTGAGAGACGAAGGGATAAAGACCGAGCTAGCCATGACGACAAGGTAAACAAACTAACACACAGGCAAACGAAAAAGGCAAGAAAAAAGAGAGGAGGAGATTGGGAAAGAGAGGGAGAATAAAACGGCAAGGGTGAAGTGGGGGAGAGGAAAACGAGAGGCAAATGCCAAATAATGTAAATGCGAGGGAGATGGGTTTGTGATGGGTACTTGCTATGTCTTGACTTGAGCGAAGACCTCCCCGGCAACGGCGCCACAAATCCTTCTTGCTACGTCTTGAGCTAGCGTTGGTTTTCCCCGAAAAGGAGAGGGTGATGCAGCAAGTGTAGCGTAAGTATTTCCCTCAGTTTTGAGAAGCAAGGTATCAATCCAGTAGGAGGCTCCTCAAAAGTCCCACGCACCTACACAAACAAACTAAGAACTCGCAACCAACGCAATAAAGGGGTTGTCAATCCCTTCACGGCCACTTGCGAAAGTGAGATCTAATAGAGATAGTAAGATAAGATAAATATATTTTTGGTATTTTATAATATAGATGCAAAAAGTAAAGATGCAAATAAAGTAGATTGAAAGAAAATATGATAAGAGATAGACCCGGGGGCCATAGGTTTCACTAGAGGCTTCTCTCAAGATAGCATAAGTATTACGGTGGGTGAACAAATTACTGTCGAGCAATTGATAGAAAAGCGCATAGTTATGGGATTATCTAGGCATGATCATGTATATAGGCATCACGTCCATAACAAGTAGACCGACTCCTGCCTGCATCTACTACTATTACTCCACACATCGACCGACTCCTGCCTGCATCTAGAGTATTAAGTTCATAAGAACAGAGTAACGCATTAAGCAAGATGACCTGATGTAGAGGGATAAACTCATGCAATATGATATAAACCCCATCTTGTTATCCTCGATGGCAACAATACAATACATGTCTTGCAACCCTTTCTGTCACTGGGTAAGAAGACCGCAAGATTGAACCCAAAGCTAAGCACTTCTCCCATGGCAAGAAAGACCAATCTAGTAGGCCAAACCAAACTGATAATTCGAAGAGACTTGCAAAGATAACTCAATCATACATAAAAGAATTTAGAGAGGATTCAAATAATATTCATAGATAAACTTGATCATAAACCCACAATTCATTGGATCTCAACAAACACACCGCAAAAAGATATTACATCGAATAGATCTCCACAAGAGAGGGGGAGAACATTGTATTGAGATCCAAAAAGAAAGAAGAAGCCATCTAGCTAATAACTATGGACCCGTAGGTCCGTGGTAAACTACTCACAACTCATCGGAGGGGCAAGGATGTTGATGTAGAAGCCCTCTGTGGTCGATTCCCCCTCCAGCAGAGTGCCGACGAAGGCTCCAAGATGGGATCTCGCGGATACAGAAGGTTACAGTGGTGGAAATTGTGTTTCGTGGTGCTCCTGGATGTTTTCGGGGTACGTAGGTATATATAGGAGGAAGAAGTACGTCGGTGGCTGCCCGAGGGGCCCACGAGACAGGGGGCGCGCCCTACAGGGGGGAGGGGGCTCCTATCTCGTGGCTTCCTCGGCAGCTTCTTGACTTGCACTCCAAGCTCTCCGGATCACGTTCGTTCCAAAAATCACGCTCCCGAAGGTTTCATTCCATTTGGACTCCGTTTTATATCCCTTTTCTTCGAAATACTAAAATAGGCAAAAAAACAGCAATATGGGCTGGGCCTCCGGTTAGTAGGTTAGTCCCTAAAATGATATAAATGTGTAAAATAAAGCCCATAAACATCCAAAAGGGGTAATATAATAGCATGGAACAATCAAAAATTATAGATACGTTGGAGATGTATCAATTACGAGGGGCTGTATTTGGCCTGGTATATATTGAAAAGTCCAAACACCTATAGGGAGTGTTTGGCGTCGCGAGTTTGGCCTTATATGCATCAGCTCCGAATCATGTCTTTGGTCAATAGTTGGGTTGCCCGGCTCCTGTGATTACTACCTTATGTTCCGCTCTATTGGCTAGGGTAGTAAAGAGAGAACTACTGCGATTGTGTCCTGGTTCATTTGGATGAGCACCTCAGTAGAGAAAGCCAAAAACTGACTGTCATGATGCGGCGAGAGCTGGTAAACCACTCGATGACTCACGAAATCTTTGTGATTCCTTCCGTATTACACGAAGGACCATTCTTCTGGTCACGTATGTCTATGCACCATATTCAGATAACTGCGTATATACCAGGGGCTATATCATAGACCCACCGTCAACCTCCTATGGCTAAGTGAAAGTGTTAAAGCCCTATAGTCCGATTGCCTGGTTCGCCGTATTGATACCTCCTTAATGGACCAAGACGTTGGGTCAAGAGTGATCAAATGCTTTCCCGAACAGCAGAAGCCGACGACTGGCAAATTTCAGATTATACAAAAAACGGCCGCACAGGAGGCACCAAAAACTTTTTAGGCAAAAGTATAAAAACATAGGCTTAAATATATCATAATATTGTCTTTACAATTTCAAACCACCTCACTCGAACATTATATCTTTCAAGCATTGACCCTCTATCAAGCGGGCACCGTCTAGGACATTCTCAAAATAATGCTCCGGCGTGTGATGGTCCTTGCCCTCGGGTGGACTTTTCGCTGCAATATCGATGGCCTTCATCTTTGTCCAGTACGTCTTGACGCGGGCAAAGGCCATCCGTGGACCTTCTATGCACGTTGACCACTTCACAGCGTCGATACACGGCAGCGCATTAACAAGTCACCGCACCGAACTGAAATAACTATTTGGAATTGGCACAGTCAGCCACAGCCGGACTATGACGTTCTTCATGGCAGATCTGGATAGCTTGTGGAGCTCGTCCCACAGGGCCATCTGTTCGTTTAGCAACATTGGACGCTTTGGCATGCTGAATTGCGACCAGAATAACTTTTCTGTCACATGTCCTTCTTGCGTTTGGAAAAACTGCTGTCGGATTTCGGGTTCCGGCAGACCCTCTAGGTTCGAACTCTGGGGTGCACGCAGAGATCGCACCTCCTACCTACCGGCGTCTCATCTCCTCGCAAGGATCTAAACGACATGAAGAACAACACAAGGGACACGAGGTTTATACTAGTTCGGGCCACCATTGTGGTGTAATACCCTACTCTAGTTTGTGGTGTGGTGGATTGCCTCAAGGGCGGATGATGAACAATACAAGGAAGAGCTGCCTCGTGAGGGGTGTTCTTGTGTTGGTGGTTCTGGCTAGGGTTCTACTGCTCGATGTCTCTGATCGATCTCCAGATGCCTCTACCCTGGGGGTGGCTAGTCCTATTTATACGCGGAGGCCCTGGGCCTCTTCCCAAATATTGAGCGGGAAGGGCGCCAACAATTGGCCATTTTGAGGGGAACATCTAGTACACTTATCCTGACTAAGGTCGGTCTTCGCCTGCTAAAGGCTCTGGTGGTGACGCCGGCTTGGGCTCCACGATGACCTCCATCCTGCCATTCTGCTGGTCTTGGTCTTGTTGCACCGAAATGGTTGCCTTTGCTTGATACTCTTGCCTGCGCTTGCTCCCTTTGCACCAAAGAGGAAACAAGGACTCTGCGCAGGCCGGCGCCCGCCTGGCTTTGGTCGTCATGGCTTGCGTCATGGGCACCTCGTGAGGTACCCCGCCTTGATCTCTCCGCCTCCTCGCAAGCCAGCCTGATGAGGCCGTGCCTGAGGAAGCTTCCTGTCGTCCGCCCCGCGAGGCTTGGCCTCTCGCGAGGGTCTTGAGCTCGTGTTGATGAAGATGGGCCATACTGGGCCACCCCTTGAGCCACGCCGCAGGCCGTAGGAAGGCAAGTCTGGGTACCCCCATTCCCAGAACACCGACAGTAGCCCCCGGGCCCAAGGCGCGCCTGGACTTGGCTTAGCAGAGAAGTGAAGGGGCAAGTGCGAAGCGCCACGGGCCCCAACAGCCTGCGGCCTTGGGCGCCGCGTGGCGGTTGATTGGACGTGGGCGTCCGCGCTTCCCCATGACGCCTTGGCAACTGCACGAATTGACAAGTCCCTGCATGCAAAAACGGGTCGTGATTACCTGTGATCGTGGAGGCCGACAGTTGGCCTCCTCCGACTATATGTACGAAACAGCGAGAGCCTCTCCATTCCACCCTCTTCTGTTGTTCTCCGCCTTCTTCTCTGCCCTTGCTCCCCCATAAGCCAATGGCACCGCTCCGACAGTTTTCTGCCGAGGAGAAGGGGAAAGCCCCCCAAGAGGGCCCTTCCCCGCTTCTGCCGAAGAAACGGCTCGTCTCTCGTCGTGGAGAGGAGGGTGACCGACAGGAGGTGTCGAGGCCATGGTTCAAGCGGCCACCTCCTAGATTCCCATTGCCCTTGTACGCCCGGACCGAGGGTCCCGAAGGCGTAGGCGCCGAGCAGCACCGCCAGAGGCGCCGTCGCCGTCGGTGGATCACGGCGGTGCGCGTCGTTCCTCCCGGGGTTCACGTCGAGGGCTCCTCCCGCACGCTCGTGCTCCACGCCGCCATGCCTCCTCGATCCTGGATTCGCCTTCCTCCTTCCTTTGTCTTCGAGATTCCGCCAAGGGGGCCTTTCAGGCTCTAGCTGCAGCATGCTGACTGCCAGACTCCTGCGACCGAAGCGGATGTCGAGGTCGTTGCTCCAGGCAAGGTCTTCATGACCCAGGGTTGGGGCGAGATCGCCCGGGTCTGCCGATCGGAGGGGGCCCTCGTGATCCTCCTGGATTACGATGGCGCCTCCTTGATGCTCTTCAAGGTCTTCGACGAAGATGGGCACCATCTGGAGTGCTGCCCCAGAGGCAGCGGCCGAAGCTCTAGAGCGGCGAGGACCGGGCCTGCCGCCCGCCCTTCCAGCAGCTCCTCTGACGGCAGCGGACGTACCGGAGGTTCCAGTGACTCTTCCAGACTCTTCCTAACCCCGGCGACAAGTGACGACAGCTACGAGCTCCCGAGCTCGCACCGTGCCCGAAGCAGGGCCGGCGCGCCCGGCGGTCGACGCGGCTGATCCGGATGAGGTTGGCGCTGGCCTTGCGTGGCCCACTATTGATGATGGCGTCTGCCGTCATGGTCCCTGTAGTTAGGACTCCTTAGGATATGCGTATTTTGTCCCTGCGAGGAACCAAGAACACACCCCGTGGGGGCTTGTAAGGTGCCTGTAGTTCCTTTTAACACGATCCTTATCGTGAAGCAGGGTGAGATGCCCATCCCGCCTTAGCTTAGTTCCTCCTTTTGAACCTCGTGAGGGCTCGATGCTCTGCACCGACAGGTCCCGGACCCAAGGCAAGCTTCAGCAGTCGCTGGTATGCCAGGTCGCGATGCCGTGGTCAAGGCCAGGAGGTGAGCGGCCCGAGGTCCAGTAAGAGCCCCTGAGTCGCGATGCTCAGGAGGTCCCCTTTAGCGCTCAAGCAGCCATCGTTCGGTGAGAAAGGAGCGCAACGTTGCCAACACGGAGCCGCATTAGGTGCAAGGTCGGTGTTGCGATGGTTAGTAGCCCCGGAGGATGACTTATCTCGAGAGTCCTAAGCCACTCCTTGGCGCGGCGCCAGGTCCGCACGTCGGCAGCTGAGGAGTTGCCTGGCGAGGTCCTCGTGAGCCTCCTCCCTCTTGCCTTTACTCTCCTTCGTGCTCTACGTCCTCGGGTCCCGGCCCTCGAGCGATCTCAGTCGTCGCTGGTATGCCAGGTCGCGATGCCGTGGACAAGGCCAGGAGGTGAGGGCTGGAGAGCCAGTAAGAGCCCGTGAGTCGCGATGCTCAGGCGCCCCCCCTTTAATGTGCAAGCGGTTCGCGCGGACGAGAGGGAAGGAGACGCTGCAAATGCCTCGCCCGACGCTGCTCCTTAAAGAGATCCTGCAAGCTCATCACAAGGAAAACGAAAGTTGCCATCACAATTGCCAGCCAGCTACTGGTTGCTCTGGAGGGGTGACGAGGGTACTGAGGGCCTGGTGAGGTGGCGTCATGCGGGGTTGCTGCGGCCAGAGCTCAGCCACTCAAGTTTGTCGACATTGCAGGGACGGACCCATGCGCAAGCGTCGTGCCGTTAGGGAGCAGCCCCATAAGTTGGTGTCAATCGAGCAGGCGATTAGGTTAAGCACGTTAATCATGAGGGGGCAAATCCATTTAGATAGGCGCAGAGAAAGGCGAATGTCGCTAGGTCAGGCCCGAGCGACTTGGGGATAATGTAGCCCGAGGGGCGCCCCCAACAAAGTAAGCTAAAAAACATGAACGAAAGGGATACATGCCGCAGGGACGGATCCACGCGGCCTAGGAATGATGCAGCCCTGAGGGCGCTCCCAACTGAAGAAATGAGACTCGAAAGATGTCACCTGATGGTGTTGAAGATGAAGGGATGCTGAAGTAGCGATGTCGTGTGCTGCGGAGGCCAATCTTCACGAGCCCCCAGGCCCAGGAGCCTCAGGAGGCTCCGGAGGCGCTGGTGGCTCCCCGCGGACCATCTCCATCTCTGCCAGGACTGCGGAATGCCTGGCCGACTGGGCCTCTAGGATGCTCCTCATGAGGCGCTGGCGCACATCAGCTGCGTTCGGCAAGCCGTAAGGCATGTGAACATAGCTATGGGGTGGACCTTCGCAGCGTCCCACGCGTGAGGGCCAGAGGCGCTCCTGAGAGGCGGCTCGGTTGAGCCCTGGTATGTCGATGCAGACGTGCAGCCCACCATCCTCGCCCGGATGGGGAGCTACGGCGGGTAAGCGGCGGCTGCCACTTATGACTCTTGATTCCAGCAGCTCCTGAATGATTTCGCTGAGGAACTCCTGAGGGTTTGGCCTTCCTTGCCTCGCTCCTGCCTGAGGGAAACGTGCTTTGAAACACGCCTCCAAGTGGTGCTCGAGCGCCTCCCTCGTGATCTTAGCAAAGTCGATGGCCCTCCAGGAGAGAGCCCCCAAGCCTTGCTCAAGGAGGGCGCCGGGCGCGCCTTCCTATGCAACAGAAGGAGGCGCCCTTGGAACGGGCGCGGACTCTGAGGGGCTTGCCTCCCAAGGGTTCTGACTAGGCGACGCCTTCTTCTTCTTAGGGACTGCCTTGGGAAGCCTTCCGCTCCTGTGATCTGGGTCTTCAATTGATGCGGCTTGAAAGGCACGCTCCAAAGAACACACTGCGTCTCTTTCTTCACAGGGCACTGTGATGACTCCACCGCTTACTGGCATCTTGAGGACATTGTAACCATGATGAGTCACGACCATGAACTTGGCCAGAGCTGGGTACCCGAGGATGGCATTGTACGGCAGGCGGATGTGCGCGACGTCGAAGTCAATGAGCTCAATGCGGTAGTTGTCGCGCTTCTCGAAGGTGACAGGAAGGCGGACCTGCCCTATCGGGACGGTGGAACCATCAATGACTCCTGAGAAAGGCTTGGTTGGCTGAAGCTGGTTGTATGGCACTTGGAGATTGTTGAATGTCTCGACGGACAGGACATTGAGCCCTGCCCCGCCATCGATGAGGGTCCTGGTGACTCGCACATTGCTGATGATCGGGGAGCAAAGCATCAGGAGGACTCCGGCTGTGGCTGCGCACTTGAGCTGATCCGCTGAGCTAAAAGTGATGGCGCATGCTGACCACCGGAGGGGGCGCGTGGCTTCGAGCTTGGGGAGGACTGCATTCACTTCGCGAGCAAACTGCTTGAAGATGCGCTGAGAGGCTGGGGCATGAGCTCCGCCCAAGATGCAAGCGATTGCGCGCGGCTCCTGGAAGCCCCCAGCCCCCTCGTCCTGATGATGGTCTTTGTTCCTTCTTGGCTGTGGTGGCAGAGGAGGGAGGCCCGCGTTGCCTTGCGGACGATCCTCATGAGGCTGATCCCTCCAGACTCCCTCGCGAGGCTGGTCCTGCCAGCGGTCCTCGCGAGGTCGGTCGCGCCACCCTTGGCGTGGGCCACGGTCTTCCCATCATCCTCCACCTCTTCCTCCTCCTCGGCCATAGCCCCGGTTGTTGCGCTCGGGGTGTCGGCCGGCGTGCATGTCCCGCACGGCCCGGAGCCCTTGGCATTCGTTGGTGTTGTGGGTGTGGAGGTCGTGGTACACGCAGTACCGGCTGCCCTTGGACGACTCAGGCTGATCCCTTCCCTGCTTGGTGTCCAGTTCCGCTGCGAGCACGGCTGCCCCCTTGCGCTTCACGTCTTTGACCTTGGGCTTCTTCTCTTCTGGGTCAGACGCTGGTAGCTCGAGGAGGGAAAGGCGTCCTTCCTCAGCCCTAGCGCACTTGGTTGCCAAGTTGAACAGCTCAAGGAAGGTGCATAGGTCTTCATGGATTGCAAGCTCTTCTCTTGTTGCGCTGGTGCCGGACGGAGCGCGTTCCGTCTAGGGGCCACGCGCCTTGGGGCCAAGGCGCCTTCTTGAGGGGGAGGCGGCTGAGGCGCCCCCGGAGCTTCCTCACCAGCGCAGGGCGGGGCGCGGTGCAGCGAGAGGGATGGAGCAGGGGAGCCCCTGGCGGCGCTGACGAGCTCGGGGATGCGGGCAAGCCACTCGTCGTAGAGGTCATCGACGAGACGGTAGTGCAGGAGTTCCCGCGCCAGGAGTAGCGCGGCATGCGCGTCCGCAGGAGCGCGACGGGCGTGAGATGAGGAACCGGCTGGAGTCAGCGACGGGGTGGCGGTGCGACCCTCTCGCCGCACCAAAGGATGTAGAGACGATGCATGCTGCTCGTTCTCCACCGGGCCGGTGGCGGCGTTGACGGTAGGCAACGAGGAACGACGGTGGCACCCGCCGACGGGGGGCGTTTGGGCAACGCTAGTGGTAAGGGCGGCCCGGCGCTCGGCGCGGGCTCGACGAGCGTCTGACATGGATGCGAGGGGCGGCGAAAAACAAGGCGGCGGAAGGAGGATTCCGGTGCACCCCTACCTGGCGCGCCAAATGTCGGATTTCGGGTTCCGGCAGACCCTCTAGGTTCGAACTCTGGGGTGCACGCGGAGATCGCACCTCCTACCTACCTGCATCTCATCGCCTCGGAAGGATCTAAACTACATGAAGAACAACACAAGGGACACGAGGTTTATACTAGTTCGGGCCACCATTGTGGTGTAATACCCTACTCTAGTTTGTGGTGTGGTGGATTGCCTCAGGGGCTGATGATGAACAATACAAGGAAGAGCTGCCTCGCGAGGGGTGTTCTTGTGTTGGTGGTTCTGGCTAGGGTTCTACCGCTCGATCTCTCTGATCGATCTCCAGATGCCTCTACCCTGGGGGTGGCTAGTCCTATTTATAGGCGGAGGCCCTGGGCCTCTTCCCAAATATTGAGCGGGAAGGGCGCCAACAATTGGCCATTTTGAAGGGGAACATCTAGTACACTTATCCTGACTAAAGTCGGTCTTCGCCTGCTAAAGGCTCTGGTGGTGACGCCGGCTTGGGCTCCACGATGACCTCCATCCTGCCGTTCTACTGGTCTTGGTCTTGTTGCACCGAAATGGTTGCCTTTGCTTGATACTCTTGCCCGCGCTTGCTCCCTTTGCACCAAAGAGGAAACAAGGACTCTGTGCAGGCCGGCGCCCGCCTGGCGCCCGCCTGGCGCCCGCCTGGTGCCCGCCTGGCTTTGGTCGTCATGGCTTGCGTCATGGGCACCTCATGAGGTACCCCGCCTTGATCTCTCCGCCTCCTCGCGAGCCAGCCTGATGAGGCCGTGCCTGAGGAAGCTTCCTGTCGTCTGTCCCGCGAGGCTTGGCCTCTCGCGAGGGTCTTGAGCTCGTGTTGATGAAGATGGGCCGTACTAGGCCACCCCTTGAGCCACGCCGCAGGCCGCAGGCAGGCAAGTCTGGGTACCCCCGTTTCCAGAACGCCAACAACTGCGTTGCATCGGAGACACTCTTCGGCAGGTCCAATAATGTGTCTAGACAACTCCACATCTGATTAAGTGGTTCATACTTCGGATCACCAAATTAATTTGCAATAAGAAGGGCTTACCAGCCGCAATCTCCCCAGCTTGTTGGATCTCCTCTCGAGCTGCTCTAGACTCGGACCGTGCTTCCCTTGCCTCTTGTAAGGCCTTGTCAAGGTCAGCCGCCCTGGCTTTGTTATCTTTCTCGAGAAAGTCGCATCGGCTAGTGGCATCCTTTATCTCAAGTGCCATAGTAGATATTATCTCCTCGCACTGGAGCCGAGCAGCCTGTTCGGCCTTTAATTCAGTAGCTGCCTTTTCAGCAACTGCATTGCTCATCCTAGCCTGCTCCTTGGCCCGGGAAAGCTCAACCCGAAGGGTCTCAACCGCGGCAGCACTATCTGCAGTTATGCATATCTTAGTATAAAATTCTCAGCGTCATGCTCATATCATAGTACTTGCATATACTGAATGCCCCAAAGACATACCTTGCATCTCGTCGAGCCGCCTATTCATAAGCGTGATGCCATTATCCGCCACATCAACTTTCTGCTTCAGATGTGCAATCTCTGTAGCTTGGGCAGTTGCCACGAATGTAACAGCCTGTGTTTCAATTAGTCAGATCATTTCATGGGCATATATTTCTTGATCCTCTGATCGCCTCCCTTTGGACGCCAATCAGAGTCTCAAGGGCTACTATCTATACACAGGCACATTTTGCGTTTATAACACAATTAAAAATATTACATTACGTACCTCGCAAAGGCTTCATTCAATCCGCTTTTTGCGGACAGAACCCTCTCAACCACCGTACCCATCAAGGTACGATGTTCCTATGAGACGGACGCATGCCGCAATGTGTCCGTCAATATATCTGGCGCCTCCGAATCTGGAGCAGATTGTGCCGTCCCTCGGGGATCGGATAGTCTGGGACCTTTATTGTTGGTCCCTGTAGGGGCCGCACACCCCGGACCCTAGAGGACCGAAGTATCGCCTTCGGGCCCGGTCTTCACTGTCCCTCGCACTGCTTGTTGATCGGGGGAGATCCTCTGGGACGACACCTCGGTGTCGTCTGCCTTATCAGGCGGGGAGATTTGTGGAGGCGTCTCGCTCTCCATCATCTCCGGAAGAAGATCCCTCGAGGAGGAGGACTATTGAGGAAGGTTGCATGCCGGACTGCAAACATATATTTTAAATGTTATCCTTACAACCAGGAAAGAACTGGATATGTTTAGAACACCCTTGTTCACTTATGATTCAGCTAAGGGCCTACCTTTACAAAGAGAATGTGTGTCAACGTCACCTCCCGAACCAGAACCCCCTGACAGGGATATCTTCCCCCGCTTAAAAGCCTTTATCATCAAGTCTTCAGAGGCAGTCCTCTTCTTCCCATGAGGAGAAGGGATGTCAGTTTTTTCTTCCCTTCCATCTTCGGAAGAGGGAGTTCCAATCTCCCCGGACGAGGTGCCTGGCGTGCCTCTAGAACGGGGGCCACCTTGGGCCTCCTTGTTCTCCTCCATGTATTCCCTCGCCGGCACTTGGTAGGGCGCCGGAGCTAACATCCTTGTTAACACCGGATCAGCTGAGTCTTCGGGAAGAGGGGCCGAACACCTAATCCTCTCTGCCTTCTTTATCCAGCCTTGGCCGAGTATGATTTTCTCAGCATATTGTTATGAGGAATTTGACTAAACTGTGTTTGGGAGTCGAGTACTTACCGAGGTATCCGGATGGTTGCAGTCAAGGCCGATGTGCTCTGTAGTATCTGGCCGCTATTTTTGTGTCCCAAAAAACGATTTCCACATTCCTCTGAGCGTCATGCCGGAGAAGTGCTGAAGGGTTCGTGGTCCTTTCGGATTGAACTCCCACATGCGTAGAGGCCGTCGCTGGCACAGTAGGACCCGCCGAACTAGCATTACTTGGATTACTTTGATGAGACCGGTGTCCTTTTCAATGAGGCTCTGAATGCGGCTTTGTGATACGTCTCCAACGTATCTATAATTTATGAAGCATTCATGCTATTTTATTATCTGTTTTGAATGATTACGGGCTTTATTACACACTTTTATATTACTTTTGGGACTAACCTATTAACCGGAGGCCCAGCCCATATTGATGTTTTATTGCCTGTTTCAGTATTTCGAAGAAAAGGAATATCAAACGGAGTCCAAATGGAATGAAACCTTCGGCAACATGATTTTTTGGAAGATTATCATCCTGGAGGCTTGGATATCAAGTCAAAAGATCCTCGAGGAGCCCAGGAGATAGGGGGCGCACCCACCCTACAGGGCACGGCCCCCTGTCTCGTGGACCCCACCAGCACCCCCCGACCGACTTCTTTCGCCTATATAACCCTACGTACCCTAAAAACATCAAATATCAAGATAGATAGGGAGTTCCGTCGCCGCAAGCCTCTGTAGCCACCAAAAACCTCTCGGGAGCCCATTCCGGCACCCTGCTGGAGGGGGAACCCATCGCCGGTGGCCATCTTCATCATCCCGGCGCTATCCATGACGAGGAGGGAGTAGTTCACCCTCGAGGTTGAGGGTATGTACCAGTAGCTATGTGTTTGATCTCTCTCTCTCTCGTGTTCTCTCTCGTGTTCCCTCTATGGCACGATCTTGATGTATCCCGAGCTTTGCTATTGTAGTTGGATCTTATGATGTTTCTCCCCCTCTACTCTCTTGTGATGAATTGAGTTTTCCCTTTGAAGTTATCTTATCGGACTGAGTCTTTTATGAGAACACTTGATGTATGTCTTGCCGTGCTTATCTGTGGTGACAATGGGATATCATGTGCCACTTGATGTATGTTTTGGTGACCAACTTGCGGGTTCCGCCCATGAACCTATGCATAGGGGTTGGCACACGTTCTTGACTCTCCGGTAGAAACTTTGGGGCACTCTTTGAAGTACTTTGTGTTGGTTGAATAGATGAATCTGAGATTGTGTGATGCATATTGTATAATCATGCCCATGTATACTTGAGGTGACAATGGAGTATCTAGGTGAGATTAGGGTTTTGGTTGATTTGTGTCTTAAGGTGTTATTCTAGTACGAACTCTTGAATAGATTGATCCGAAAGAATAACTTTGAGGTGGTTTCGTACCCTACCATAATCTCTTCGTTTGCTCTCCGCTATTAGTGTCTTTGTAGTGGCTCTTTGTTGCATGTTGAGGGATTGTTATATGATCTATCTATGTTATTATTGTTGAGAGAACTTGCACTAGTGAAAGTACAAACCCTAGGCCTGGTTTCCTATCGTTGCAATATCGTTTACGCTCACTTTTACCACTTGTTACCTTGCTGTTTTTACAATTTCAGATTACAAATACCTTTATCTACCATCCATATTGCACTTGTATCACCATCTCTTCGCCGAACTAGTGCACCTATACAAATTACCATTGTATTGGGTGTGTTGGGGACACAAGAGACTCTCTGTTATTTGGTTGCAGGGTTGTTTGAGAGAGACCATCTTCATCCTACGCCTCCTACGGATTGATAAATCTTAGGTCATCCACTTGAGGGAAATTTGCTACTGTCCTACAAACCTGTGCACTTGCAGGCCCAACAACGTCTACAAGAAGAAGGTTGTGTGGTAGACATCAAGCTCTTTTCTAGCGCCGTTGCCAGGGAGGTGTGTGCTTGAAGGTATATCTTTAGATCTTGCAATCGAATCTTTTTGTTTCTTGTTTTATTACTAGTTTAGTTTATAAAAGAAAACTACAAAAAAATGGAGTTAAGTTTGTCTCATACGCTTCATCTTTTTAATATCTTTCATGAGTTTGATGAAAAGGAAAGTTGTGCTCAAGTGCTAGAAGAATAAGTCTATAAAATGTTTGGTACTAAATTTTTGTATGATGGGCATGATTGCAATGTTGTTAGTTTGAATTTCTTGAATATCCATGATGCTAATGATTTGCAAAGCCACAAGCTTGGGGAAGCTATGTTTGATGAGTATGATATTTTTAGTCCCCCAAGTTTTGATGAGAATATTTCTTATGATGAAAGCATGCCTCCTATTTATGATGATTATATTGATGAAAGTGGGTTCGGAAAAGTGTCAACTTTAGGAAGTAGTGATCCCACTATTTTGGAGGATGTTGAATCTTATTGTGATGAACATGAAAGTGGATTTGGAAGAGTGTCAACTTTATTTAGTGATGATTCCACTATTTTGGAAGAGGTTCCAATTGATTATGAGAACAAAGTTGCTATCTATGATGATTATTGTGATGACTTGTATGCTATTAGGAATAATGATAACCATGAAACTTGTCATCATGATTTTTGTTTTCAATTGGATTATGCCTCACATGATAATTATTTTGTTGAGTTTGCTCCCACTACTATTGATAAGAATAAATTTGCTTATGTGGAGAGTAGTAAATTTTCTATGCTTGTAGATCATGAAAAGAATGCTTTAGGTGCTGGTTATATTGCTTAATTCATTCATGATACTATTGAAAATTATTATGAGGGAGGAATATATGCTTGTAGGAATTGCAATAATGTCAAATTTCCTCTCTATGTGCTTACAGTTTTGAAGCTATGCTTGTTTTGCCTTCCTATGCTAGATGATTATTGTTCCCATAAGTTGTTTGCTCACAATGCATAGGAAGTGGGTTATACTTAAATGTGCTAGTCATATGCTTCATGATGCTCCCGTTATGTTTCAATTCTTATCTTTTATGTGAGCATCATTGCCATCATCATGCCTAGCTAAAAAGGCATTAAAGAAAAGCGCTTGTTGGGAGACAACCCAATATTTACCCTTACTGTTTTTGTGTGTACACATGATTATTATACTGTAGTAATCATTTTTTATAGCTTTTGTTTCATTAAAGTGCCAAGTAGAACCATTGGGAAGACTTGGGTGAAGTTTATGTGATCTTGCTGTGAAAAACAGAAACTTTTGCGCTCACGAGAATAGCTACCATTTTTTACTGGAGAGTGATTTTAGGTTGATTATTTTTGAAGATGATTAATAGACAAATTACTCAGGTACAGAAATTTAGTTCATAATTTTTGGGGTTCCAGAAGTATATGTTTGATACAGATTAGTACAGACTGTTCTGTTTTTGATAGATTCTGTTTTCTATGTGTTGTTTGCTTATTTTGACAAATCTATGAGTAGTATCGGAGGGTGTGAACCATAGAGAAGTTAGAATACAGTAGATATTACACCAATATGAATTTATAATGAGTTCATTACAGTACCTAAGTGGTGGTTTTATTTTCTTATACTAACGGAGCTTACGAGTTTTGTTTTGAGTTTTGTGTGGTTGAAGTTTTCAAGTTTCGGGTAAAAGATTCGATGGACTATGGAATAAGGAGTGGCAAGAGCCTAAGCTTGGGGATTCCCAAGGCACCCCAAGGTAATATTCAAGGACAACCAAGAGCCTAAGCTTGGGGATGCCCCGGAAGGCATCCCCTCTTTCGTCTTCGTTCATCGGTAACTTTACTTGGAGCTATATTTTTATTCGCCACATGATATGTGTTTTACTTGGAGCGTCATTTTATTTTATTAGTTTTTGATTGCTGTTAGTTATAATAATGTTTTGCATCTTTATTTTCAATAAAAATGTCAAGGATAGCCTTTACCATGCTTATTTTGCTAGTATACATGTTGCTGTTTGAAAAACAGAAAGTTTACCACTGTTGCAAAAAATTCCCTAGAAAAGTCAGAGAATGGTATAATGTTGAATATTTTTGCATATTGATCTATGATAAATTCATTAGAGTGGGAATTTTAGTTCATAATTTTTGGAGTTAGGGAAGTATTGATACTCTTGCATTCTTTACAGACTGTACTGTTTTGGCAGATTGCTGTTATGGTTGCATTGTTTGCATATGTTTGCTTGTTTAATGATTCTATTTGAGGATAGGAGTATTAAATATGCAGAGGCATTTAGTATGCAATGTTGAATAATAATTTTAGTGATTTGTTACAGTAGAAAATGATAAGGTTTTGCATCGGTTTATACTAACCTATTTCACGAGTTCTTGTTGAGTTTGTTGTGGATGAAGCTTTTGATAAAAAGAGAAACCATGGTATGAGAGGAATTAAGGAGATATAAAAGATCAAGCTTGGGTATGTTCAAGGCACCCCAAGATAATATTTCAAGAAGTCTCAAGCATCTAAGCCTGGGTATGCCCTGGTAGGCATCCCACCTTTCTTCTTCAACAACTATCGGTTAGTATCGGTTGAGCCTAAGTTTTTGCTTCTTCACATGAGTTGTGCTATCCTTGAATTGTCATTTTATTTTGTTTGCTTGCTGTTTGAATAAAGTACTTAAGATCTGAAATTCTTATTTGAGAGAGAGTCTTCACATAGTTGCATAATTATTTAGCTACTCATTGATCTTCACTTATATCTTTTTGGAGTAGCTTTTCATTTACTCGTGTGCTTCACTTATATCCTATGAGTAAATTGTTGAATGAGTTGAATGCCATAAATCTGAAATTATATATGTTTCATTTGCTTACTCCATGGGGAGTAATGACTTCACATCTAAGAAGTAGAGGTTGTAAATTTATTGACGGTTAGCAAGCATTGTTTTAGTCATTTGAACAATTCATGAAAGAATATTGAAGGAAGAGAGGTTTCACATATAAATATACTATCCTAGACATCTTTTATAATTGTGAGCACTCATTAAGTATGACCTGCCAAAGAGTTGATGTTGGACAAGGAAGACAACGTAATGGGTTATGTTTTCTCGCATCTCAGTTAAAGTATATTGTCATGGATCATTCAAACATATTGAGCTTGCCTTTCCCCCTCATGCTAGCCAAAATTCCTAGCACCAAGTAGAGATACTACTTGTGCTTCCAAATATCCTCAAACCCAGTTTTGCCATGAGAGTCCACCATACCTACCTATGGATTGAGTAAGATCCTTCAAGTAAGTTCTCATCGGTGCAAGCAATAAAAAATGCCCTCTAAATATGCATGACTTATTAGTGTGGAGAAAATAAGCTTTGTACGAACTTGTTATGGAAGCAATAAAAGTGACGGACTGCATAATAAAGGTCCATATACAAGGGGCAATATAAAGTGATGTTCTTTCGCATTAAGATTTTGTGTATCCAACCCTAAAAGCGCATGACAACCTCTGCTTCCCTCTGCGAAGGGCCTATCTTTTACTTTATGTCTTTTACTTTATGCAAGAGTCAAGGTGCTTCACCTTTCCCTTTTTTCATTTTATCCTTTGGCAAGCACTTTGTGTTGGGGTGATCCTGATATATATATATCCAATTGGATGTACGTTAGCATGAACTATTATTGTTGACATCATCCAAAGGTGAATACGTTTGGAGGCAACATTATAAGCCCCTATCTTTCTCTGTGTCTGATTAAAACTTCATAACCACAAGTATTGCGTGAGTGTTAGAAATTGTAGAAGACTATATGATAGTTGAGTATGTGAAGTTTGCTAAATCAAAGCTCTGACATAGACTCTTCCTGAAAGTAAGATGAATTGCAATTGTTTGATAACTAAGAATGAAGTTTGCTAGTTTTCAAGAATGTTTATGGTCTATGCTTTGACATGTGAATTGCTTGTTACTTTATCATGAGAAGTTTTATGAGTTGAACTACTGTTATGACATATAATGATGCTAGTAAAGGTGATTGAAATTATCATTGATCAAACTTGTGCACCTTCTAACATTCACACTTCATAAATTCTTTCTTTTATCATTTACCTACTCAAGGACGAGTAGGAATTAAGCTTGGGGATGCTGATACGTCTCCAACGTATCTATAATTTATGAAGCATTCATGCTATTTTATTATCTGTTTTGAATGATTACGGGCTTTATTACACACTTTTATATTACTTTTGGGACTAACCTATTAACCGGAGGCCCAGCCCATATTGTTGTTTTATTGCCTGTTTCAGTATTTCGAAGAAAAGGAATATCAAACGGAGTCCAAACGGAATGAAACCTTCAACAATGTGATTTTTTGGAAGATTATCATCCTGGAGGCTTGGAGATCAAGTCATAAGATCCTCGAGGAGCCCAGGAGATAGGGAGGGCGCCCCCCTACAGGGCGCGGCCCCCTGTCTCGTGGACCCCTCGAGCACCCCCCGACCGACTTCTTTTGCCTATATAACCCTACGTACCCTAAAAACATCAAATATCAAGATAGATCGGGAGTTCCGTTGCCGCAAGCCTCTGTAGCCACCAAAAACCTCTCGGGATCCCATTCAGGCACCCTGCCAGAGGGGGAACCCATCACCGGTGGCCATCTTCATCATCCCGGCGCTATCCATGACGAGGAGGGAGTAGTTCACCCTCGAGGCTCAGGGTATGTACCAGTAGCTTTGTGTTTGATCTCTCTCTCTCTCTCTCTCGTGTTCTCTCTCGTGTTCCCTCTATGGCACGATCTTGATGTATCCCGAGCTTTGCTATTGTAGTTGGATCTTATGATGTTTCTCCCCCTCTACTCTCTTGTGATGAATTGAGTTTTCCCTTTGAAGTTATCTTATCGGATTGAGTCTTTTATGAGAACACTTGATGTATGTCTTGTTGTGCTTATCTGTGGTGACAATGGGATATCATGTGCCACTTGATGTATGTTTTGGTGACCAACTTGCGGGTTCCGCCCATGAACCTATGCATAGGGGTTGGCACACGTGCTTGACTCTCCGGTAGAAACTTTGGGGCACTCTTTGAAGTACTTTGTGTTGGTTGAATAGATGAATCTGAGATTGTGTGATGCATATTGTATAATCATGCCCATGGATACTTGAGGTGACAATGGAGTATCTAGGTGACATTAGGGTTTTGGTTGATTTGTGTCTTAAGGTGTTATTCTAGTACGAACTCTTGAATAGATTGATCCGAAAGAATAACTTTGAGGTGGTTTCGTACCCTACCATAATCTCTTCGTTTGCTCTCCGCTATTAGTGTCTTTGGAGTGACTCTTTGTTGCATGTTGAGGGATTGTTATATGATCTATCTATGTTATTATTGTTGAGAGAACTTGCACCAGTGAAAGTATGAAACCTAGGCCTTGTTTCCTATCATTGCAATACCGTTTACGCTCACTTTTACCACTTGTTACCTTGCTGTTTTTACAATTTCAGATTACAAATACCTTTATCTACCATCCATATTGCACTTGTATCACCATCTCTTCGCCGAACTAGTGCACCTATACAAATTACCATTGTATTGGGTGTGTTGGGGACACAAGAGACTCTTTGTTATTTGGTTGCAGGGTTGTTTGAGAGAGACCATCTTCATCCTACGCCTCCTACGAATTAATAAACCTTAGGTCATCCACTTGAGGAAAATTTGCTACTGTCCTACAAACCAGTGCACTTGCAGGCCCAACAACGTCTACAAGAAGAAGGTTGTGTAGTAGACATCACTTTGCAGCGTCTGCACTTCATCGATGGATCCCCAGTCCAGCCCCTTATTAATCCATGATGCAAGCTGTAACGGAGGGCCAGATTGGAACGTGGGTGTAGCTGCCCACCTCGTACCACGGGGTTCAGTGATGTAAAACCACTCCTGCTGCCATAGGTCAGAAGTCTCTGTGAAGGAGCCCTTTGGCCAAGTAGTATTGGCGAGCTTGCTCACCGCAGCACCACCGCACTCCGCCTGTTTCCCATCGACTACCTTTGGCTTCACATTAAAGGTCTTGAGCCATAAGCCTAAGTGTGGGGGAATACGGAGGAAGGCTTCGCACACGATAATGAACAATGAAATGTGAAGGAAAGAATCCGGAGCTAGATCATGAAAATCTAACCCGTGATAGAACATGAGCCCTTGAACGAAGGGATGAAGAGCGAAACCTAGCCCTCGGAGGAAGTGGGAGATGAATATGACCCTCTCGTTGGATCTAGGAGTAGGAATAACCTGCCCTTGAGCAGGAAGCCTGTGGAGGATTTCCGCAGTCAGGTATCTTGCCTCCCGGAGCTTCGTGATATCCTCCTCTGTGACAGAGGAGGCCACCCACCAGCCTTGAGGGCTGGGTCCGGACATGACTGGGAGGTGCGGAGCAATTAAATTGAACCTTGGGTGCTGGAGCTCGAGGTAGGAGAGGTTGAGGAAAGGCTTGGCATAAAGGAAAAAAGACGAGTCTTAGCCCCTTTATAAAGGCGATGAATATCAAACGCCCCCTCTTAGGCCTTAAAACGTGCCTATTCCCAAGGAATCATGCCAACGGAATGGTTTGGTTACCCACGCCCGTATTGACGAGAATCCCGCAATAAGGGGACATGATCTCTGCTTTGACAAGACGTGCCAATTAAATCGCATCTCGAAATATGGGGCGGCAGGCTAAAAACGGTTCAAATAATGGTCGGGCGGCGACGTGATGTCACGCTACAAAAAGTTGTCAGCGGATTGGACTCGTGAAATATTATACTCTCTACGGTTGTGTGTGGAATTTGTTTTGCAGAGCCGGACATGTTTTCTATGTTCGAAGACTATTTTGGAGTATTCGGAGGAGGAACCCGCCTTGCAATGCCGAAGATAATCTGCGCGCCGGACACCTCATCATTGAAGCCTGGTTCAGGGGCTACTGAGGGACTCCTGGATTAAGGGGTCCTCGGGCATTCGGACTATCGACATGGGACGGACTGATGGACTATGAAGATACAAGACAGAAGACTTCGTCCCATCTCTGGATGTGATTCTCCTTGGCGTGGAAGGCAAGCTTGGCGTTCGGATATGTAGATTCCTTTCTCTGTAACTGACTTTGTACAACCCTAGCCCCCTCCGGTGTCTATATAAACTGGAGGGTTTAGTCCGTAGGGCAGAATCATAATCATACAGGCTAGACTTCTAGGGTTTAGCCATTACGATCTCGTGGTAGATCAACTCTTGTAATACTCATATTCATCAAGATCAATCAAGCAGGAAGTAGGGTATTACCTCCATAGAGAGGGCCCGAACCTGGGTAAACATCGTGTCCCCCGTCTCCTGTTACCATCGACCTTAGATGCACAGTTAGGGACCCCCTTCTCGAGATCCGCCGGTTTTGACACTGACACCAGGCTTGATGGCCGTCTTCTCGCGCTGGGGCACGCCCCCTTGATCCATAGATTGATCTAGTCTAACCAGCTCTATTGTACAGGTCCAGTCATAGGTCATATGTGTATCCTGCAGCCGTTGTCTCTCTGCCTCTACGGCGAGGTGGTGCAGGCTGGTGTTTGGCTTGAGTTGCCGCTCTGTCCCGGCCACGTGGTGGTCGGTCAGGTCCATCAGCAGTGTTACGCATTGCCAGTATAGGCTCCAGGGCCTCATCGTCGAATTGGGGTAGCAGCTTGCACTTCAGGTAACTTATTTGGGCGTTCGAGGCCGTATTCCTCGGCTGCCAGGACATTAGTCCATCTGTCTTTGAGCAAATCCTGATCAGCTTGAAGCTGCTGCTGCTTCTTTTTCAGGCTTCTTGCAGTGGCTATTAGCCGGCGCTTAAAGCGTTCTTGTTCGAGGGGTTCCTCCGGCACGATGAAATCTTCGTCGCCGAGGCTTACATCATCCTCGGAGAGTGGTAGATAATTACTATCCTCCGAGTCCTCGTTCCCGACCGGTTCGTCAGGGTTAATCTGCCTATCCTCCCAATCGTCTTCTTTGGATGTTGGCTCTATAGGGGCTTCAGGGGCTTCAGGGTCTTCAGGGTCTTCGGCGTTCTCCAGAGCGTTACTATCTCTGGTGCCGGTGTTGTTGTCTTTGTCGCAACGCGATTTTGAGCGACGCCGCTGACGTCGATGCTTCGGAGGTGCTTCAGCAGGTTTGTCCCCAACCGGATCCTTCCTGCTGTCGTTGTCATCCTTTTTGGGTGTGTCCACCATGTACACGTCGTATGTGGAAGTGGCCATCCAGCGTGCGGTGAACGGCGGGTTTTGGCTCTTCTCATCTCCGGCATTGTCGTCCATTCGGTCGATGTCTTCAGAATCATAGTCGAGCATATCGGTTAAATCCTCGACAATGGCTACGAAGTGGGTGGTGGGTGGGACGTCAAATTCGCCGCTCTCAGCCCCTAGTATGGGTTGGGCATAGTTCAGCAGTGATTCTTCTACAACGGCGAGAGATCGCATTAAGTCAAGGGCCTCGTTTAAGAGCGAGGTTTGGACGGGGAAGTGAGAGTCCATGGAGTTGGGTGGGACAGAAGTTCCCTGGCCAAGATCACATGACGCGGACCTCGAGAGTTCGGAGCTAGTGTTCGGAGGCGAGTCTAGCTTCATGATGATAGAGGGAGCCTGGCGTAACTCCGGGCCTGCCGGTGACGCGATCCCCTCCGGTTCTCCGGTGCCAATCTCTATAGCTGCAGAGAGTCTGGTGGGCTCTAAACTCCCGTCTTCGGACCTGGTGATGCGCTCTGGATCTAAGGCCAGAGCAGTGGCTGGGGCCGTGAACCCTTGGAAGATCAAGTCTCTATGGGTATCTGCAACATAGTTCAGATTTCCAAAACTGATCTGAGGACCAGGGGCGTAGGTGTCGATCTGCTCCAGATGGCCAATCGAGTTGGCGCGCATTGTGAAGCCGCCGAATACGAAAACTTGGCCAGGAAGAAGAGTCTCCCTCAAGGAGGTGTTGTTGTAGATGATCGACGGAGCCATCGAGCCTTCTAGCGATGGCACCGTGGAACTCTCAATGAAAGCATCAATGTCAGTGTCAAAACTGGTAGATCTCAGGTAGGGGGTCCCGAACTTTGCATCCAAGGATCAAAGGTAACAGGAGGCAGGGGACACGATGTTTACCCAGGTTCGGGCCCTCTTAATGGAGGTAATACCCTACTTCCTGCTTGATTGACTTTGATGAGTATAGGGGTTACAAGAGTTGATCTACCTCGAGATCGTAATGGCTAAACCCTAGATGTCTAGCATGTATGACTATGATTGCCTCTACGAACTAAACCCTCTGATTTATATAGACACCGAAGGGGCCTAGGGTTGTCCAGAGTCGGTTTACAGAGAAAGTAAAACATATTATCCGAACGACAAGCTTGCCATCCATGCAAAGGAGAGTCCCATCGGGACACTAGGGGAGGTCTTTGATCTTGTATCTTCACGGCCCATTAGTCCGACCCATATCACATAGCTCGGACGCCCGAGGACCCCCTAGTCTAGACTTCCTTAGCCGTACGTTCGGTACTTGGATCGGTTGGATCGCAAAGACGTTCAACTACATCAACCGCGTTACTAAACGCTTCCGCTTTTGGTCTACGAGGGTATGTGGACACACTCTCCCCTCTCGTTGCTATGCATCTCCTAGATAGATCTTGCGTGATCGTAGGAATTGTTTTGAAATACTACGTTCCCCAACAGTAATATTAGTATATGTAGGCAAGAGTCGGTCTACTAATCTTGGACGTGATGCCTATATAATGATCATTGCCTTGATATCATCATAATTATTTGAAGTTCTATCAATTTCCCAACAGTAATTTGTTTACCCACCATATGCTATTTTCTCGAGAGAAGCCACTAATGAAATCTACAACCACTGGGTCTATTTTCTCATCATATATTTTCAGATCTATATTGCTGTTTGCCTTTTTATTTATTTG
Organism: Triticum dicoccoides; assembly: GCF_002162155.2. Lineage (NCBI taxonomy): Eukaryota > Viridiplantae > Streptophyta > Magnoliopsida > Poales > Poaceae > Triticum > Triticum dicoccoides. The sequence goes on along the minus strand of NC_041385.1, from coordinate 578,056,747 downwards.
CTAATTTTATTTTCAGATCTATATTATCAAAAACTCAAAAATACATTGCTGAGTTTTATTTGCTTTTATTTGCATTCATGAATCTATCACAAGTTTTATCCCGTCAACGTGAATTTCTGGCACCGTTACCCGAAAGGGATTTACAACCCCTTTTACACGTCGGGTTGCAAGTATTTGTTCTTTGTGTGCAAGTACCATTTACATAGTGTTGCTTGGTTCTCCTACTGGTTCGATAACCTTGGTTTCATAATTGAGGGAAATACCTATCGAAGATGTGCTGCATCATCCCTTCCTCTTTGGGGAAATACCGATGTAGTTTGAGCAACATCATTAATATCCCAAGAGCATGCTCAAGATCACTACTAATGATGTTGTTGTAGCTTCCTCCATCGATGACCACCTTGCAGTTTTGTCCTTGATCCTGCAAATGGATTGGAACACATTTTGTCGCTGGCTCTTCTCAACAATAAGAGCATCATCACGAGCCACTTTGCGAACCATGAGATTAACACCATCTCCTCCATCTGAACTCAGAGGTGCTCCGGTCTCAAAACTACAATATTTTGCATCTTTCTTCTCAGATTCAGATTTGTCACTTGAGTCATCGGTGACATATCCATCATTTGTGAGCAGCACCTTCTTCAAATTAAGACAATCCTTCTTGAGGTGACCTATAACCTTGCATCTATGGCACTGAATATGACTAATGCGAGTGGCAGGAGTATTGGGAGATTCAACCTTTGATGCATTAACTTCTTTTGCAGTCATCTTGTTGTGTGAGCGAAAATCTGCAGCAACACTTCCATCTACTTCTTGCTGAACTGAACCACTCCAAGTGCTTGATGTATAGGTTTGGTTGCGATTTTGGCGACGCTTGAACTGTTGCTCTACATGGATAGCTTGATGCACAAGTTGTTGCAAATCTTGATATGTAACCATCTCTATCCTTTCTTGCACATCTTCATTCAGCCCATGAAAGAATCTTGACATTTTGGCCTCCTCTAGCTCATTCACCGCTGTCCTAATCATCAAAATCTCCATCTCTTTATAGTAGTCATCAACACTAGAGTTACCCTGGCACAACCCTTGGAGTCAATTGTACAAAATTCTTGTGAAATGTTCAGGAACAAAACGCCTCCGTAACAGATTTTTCATTTCACCCATGTCTCCGGATGACTTCCAGCACGACACAATTGGTTCCACCAAATAAAAGCATATCCAATAAACTCAATGGATGCATATCGTACCTTCTTCTCCTCTGTATAGCGATGGCTATCAATGATCTGATCCACACGCATCTCCCTCTCCAAATAATCATCACTGGTTTTCCCATTGAATGATGGTATGGTAAGTTTAAAGTTACCAATCCCATCATTTTCATGCTCACAATGAGCACACCCATGACCTCTTCCTCCCATGACAAAGCCTTCTTGGCCTTCTCTGCGACGATCATGATGAGCACGTCGTGGTCGAGGATCGTAGCAGTTTCGAGCATCATCGGAGTGGTCACTCCTATCCTCTCCATGGTGGTCTTGCTGTATAGGGAGTTGTCGGTGTCGACCCCGTGCAGCAAGCCCATATCATGGTGGAGATGGTGGCGCCCAAGTAGCACCTCACTGGTCGTGGCGAGCATGCCGAGGTGGTGCAGCGTAGTAGCTATGAGCATCGCCCGAGTAGACGTGGATGTGCTCTCCATGCCCCTCCTCAAGGTGACGTTGGCCTTGCTGTTCAGGGAGTTGTCGATGTCGACCCCATGCAGCAAGCCTATCTCAAAGGAGTTCCTTGGTGAGGGAGTCGATTCTCCGGCCAAGGTTGTTCTCCGTGGCCGATATGCGCCTCTCCACCTTGTTCAAGATATACTCTCTTGTATCCTCCAATGCCAACACATAGGCGGGCTGCAGGCTTGGATCATACATGAGAAGTTGTAGCTCCTCCATGAGGCACCCACCTCCATGCACACCATCAACACTATTGGACCTCCTTGAACCCATGGAAGCTTCTCAATAACAAAATCAGCAAGAGAGAAAACAACATTGTGAACAACCTAAAGCTCTGATACCAAGATGATACAGAACACCATAGGAACGATCTTTCATGGTGCCAAAGAACTCACAAGGAGTAGCCTCTCTTAAGTGGCAAGGAATAAGAGGAAACACTCAAATATATTGCAGTGGATAACTAGTTTGGTTTACAAGGATGCAACCCAAACCATGAAACTTGTGAACCTATGTAGAATCACAAGAGGGAACCACAAGGATCCTATATGAATTGAGGACAGACCCTCCAATCCACACACACAAGCTAACACTCAAAGATACTAGTACTCACAACACAACACAACCTCACCGGCTGTCTACAAACATAAACTCAGAAATCTCATGCCCTCGTCACATGGAACGGCCGGGGAGTACTTATACTAGAAGCACCTACTAGTTAAGTGTGAAAATAACTCAAAATGAAGGGTATTTTCATGAGCCCCAAGCTGTAGCAGGAGCAAACTTGTTGAGCCTCACGCTGTAATTAATTCCTCGACAGCTTGCATGGGAACTTGCACAACTTTTGACTCAAGACCTCAAATGATGCACCTTTTTTTGAATGAAAGCTGACTTCAAAGACCATCTTTTCCAGCCTTTTAAAACATGCTAGACCCTTCTATAATTAATTAGGTTTAGGTGGGAAGGTGCAGCTGGAAATCTGATGTGTCATTTCTCCCAAAATAGGCACCAGAAGCTTCCCCACAAAGATAATGGTTTTGCCCATGTCCTGCTTTGGCTGCTCTAATGGTTTAACACTTGTGCTAGCATGAACCTCAATCTTTGATCCCTTGGTCATGATCTGGTCCACATCACATTGATTCTTAAATGAGAGAAATATGTATCTCTACTATACTGCATCATCCTTTCCTCTGCGGGGAAATCCCAACGCAGCTTACAAGTAGTACCATTAACAGGGCATAACACCGAAGAGCAAGGGAGGGCAAGGGTTGGGGATGGAAGGCGACTGCTACGACGCCTCGGTGTAGGGCGGTTTTATAGCGGTGAGCAAGGGGAGTTAGGTGAACGGTGATTGATGGCGGCACGTGTGCCGTGTGCAGGAAAGCGGTCGCCATGTGAATCGACGCCACACACATGCCCGGTCAAGGCGGCACAACCGTCTGTGTTGGAGTAATGCGCCGGAGTCATTCTGACCAATCCTGCAAGAGGGTCTCCTAATAGCTATGGCTACTTTGGAAAAGTGGTTGTGAGAAGAAAATGTTTTTTCATGAATATACACATGTTTGCGTATCTTTGCATTGATAGAGAGAAAGAGATTTTTTTGGAGAAAAATAGAAATGGGGAGTTGCAAGGTTGTGGATCCCAAACTACCTACATAGAGAGGCGTAGATGGGACACACATGGAGCAGGGGAGGAAGGGTTTGCTCAGCCCAATATAAAGGGTTTAAACTACATGAATGATCATGGATAGCCCTTTGGTGCCGGAATTAGCCTAGCAACGTAGTTCGTCCTTAATGGTGTTTGACACGTCTCCTACGTATCTATAATTTTTTATTGTTTCATGCCATTATATTATCAATCTTATATACTTATATGCAATTTTATATCATTTTTGGAAACTAACTTATTGACCCAGTGTCCAGTGTTAGTTGTTGTTTTTTGTTTGTTTTTGATTTTACAGGAAATCCCTACCAAATGGAGTCCAAAGGCTACGGAAATTTTTGACGATTTTTTCTGGAAGAAGCTTCAGGGAAGGACCAGAAGTTAGACGAGGATACGATGAGGCAACAAAGCGCGCCCTGATGTCATGTGGGCCCCATATTGTCACTTCTGACCTAATTTTAGCGCTATAAATTCCCAAATGTTTCAGAACCAACAGAGGAAGCCATGAAACATTTTTTCCGTTGCTGCAAGCCTCTATGCACGATCCATTTGGAGGCCTTTCCCGGTAATCTTCCAGAGGGGGAATTTATCATGGAGGCTTTCTTCATCATCCTTGCTACCTCCATGATGATGTGTGAGTAGTTCCCCATGGGACCTATGGGTCCATAGTAGTAGCTAGATGGCTCTCTCTCTCTCTCATTGTCAATACAATGTTCTCTTCAGAGATTCTTCCATCGCCACAAGCCTCTATTCTTGCGCGATCCCATCTGGAGGCCTTTCCCGGTAATCTGCCAAAGGGGAATTGATCACGTAGGCCTTCTTCATCATCCTTGCTGCCTCCATCGTGATGTGTGAGCAGTTCCCCACGGGACCTATGGGTCCATATTAGTAGCTAGATAACTCTCTCTCTCTCTCTCTCATCTCATCTTCAATACAATGTTCTCTTCGAAGATCGATTCGGTGTAATCTTTTGCGGTGCATTTTTTGGGATCCAATGAATTATGGGTTTATGACCAGATTATTCATTGAAAGTAATTGAGTCTTTTTTGAACTTTATTATGTGTGATTGTTATAGATATGTATTTCTCTCTGATCTATCCGTTTGGTTTGGCCAACAAGATTGATTTATCATCAGTGGGAGAGGTGATTTGTGGTAGGTTCAATCTTGCGGTATCCTCACTCCATGACAGGAGGAGTAGCGAGGCACGTATTTGTATTGTTGCTACTAGGGTAAAACCATGGATTTTCTATGGGTTTTGTTTAGTTAAAGTTAACCATTGCAACTTCATGTACTTCACTTGTGTCCAACGACCAGCCAAAACCGCTATTGGAACTCCAGATTTATCAATACCCCATCTATATTCGCAAATATTTCAGCTTATTTTTGTCATATTTTTGCTCATTCTTTGATTGCTTGCAGGAATAAACGTTCGTGGTCAGGTTGATCGTGCTTCCAACATTGTCAGTAACCTCCAGGAGATTGGTATAACAATTGCTAAGGTGAAACATGGTCGCATGTCGTAGTCGGATCATCAAGTCGTTCTCCAACAAATCAATAGCTAACTCTCATAGAAAGATCAGGACACCCTCGCCTCTACCAACTTTTCTTTGTGATCATTTCAATTTTGTTCCCCATACCACTTTTAAGCACCACACAATGTGAGCGGTAAGCGCTGCTGAAGGCGGTGAATAGAAACTTCCGGGTAACAGGCCTGTGTAGGGTAACACAACAGAAAACAAAAAAATCAGCACAACGAGCACGCCCAGGACCACTAAGAAGATGCATACAAGGTTTTTGATCTAACCATTACCGACTCATAGCGCAGCGGAAGGAGAGTCAATGGAGATCGTTGGTGCAGATCCCCACAGCTAGGATTTACAACCTCCCAACCGTGTGGATGTTCTCCCTTGTCTGCCCCTCGGACAGTCCCTCGGATGGTGTCATGGACTGCCCTCCGGGAGGACCCTCAAAACTCGGATGGTCACTCGAACAGCCCTTCGGGAGGACACTCAAACAGCCCCTCGGGCAAATGATCAAACCTACAACCTCTCTATGTTTAACCTAGTATCCATGATTCAGCCTATTATGATCAAACATGTTTGCAATGACAATTAGAGATTATAGTTTCTCATGCCATGCATAAGTAGCTAGGAGTGAATAATGACTTATCTTGGATATCAACATTGCATTAAACTGATTGTGGTGTAGTATGATGATATGGCATCCTCCTCTGAATGTTCGAGTGGCTTGACTTGGCACATGTCCATGCATGTAGTTGAATCAAAACCAACATAGCCTCTATGATATTTATGTTATGGTGTTCATATCCTACTCATGCTAGTTTCCAATGTTACTTATGCATAATGCATGTTCATGACCATTGTTGCTCTCTAGCTGTCCGCTTCTCAACCTATTTGCTAGCCTTTGCCTATACTAAGTGGGAACTCTGCTTGTACATCCAAAAACCTGAAACCCAAGTTATTCCAGATGAGTCCATCATACCTACCTGTATGCGGTATTACCCTGCCGTCCCAAGTAAATTTGCATGTGCCACCTCTAAAAACTTCAAATAAATATCTTTTTCATGTGCCCGGATCGTTCATGGAACGACAGGAGGTAGTCGGTATCTTCCATGCTAAGCGGGTTATTCTCAGGTCAAGTGTTTATTCACTCGCCATCGCACGAGAAAAGGGCGGTAATAGGGATGCCCAGTCCCAAACTACAAAAAGAAAAGAGCTTACAAATAATCAAACAAAAACTCCCAATGGAGTCATAACCTTTACATTTCCGCTTGGAAAACGCCACTACCATGCTTAGCATGGAAGATATTGATAACTGATGGTCGTGAAGTGAATGAGAAGGGTGCATGTCTCAAAATATCATTTACCTCTGTTTTAAAACTTGAGCTCTGGCACCTCTGCAAATCACTGTTTCCCTCTGCGAAGGGACTTTCTATTTACTTTTATGTTGTGTCATCACCTTCTCAAATAAGCGCCAGAACGTGAGAGCACTGTTGTCATGCTGATGCATTGTGTATAGCTAATGTTGGGTGCATCATGACTGGATCTTTTCTACCATGAATTACAATGTTTAGTCGCTGCTTGAACTTTGGGGGTGCTCTGCATTTATGTTTTGCAGTCTCAGAAAGGGCTAGCAAGATACCATTATTGTCATATTATATCATGGTTGTTTTGACAACATGTTCCTATTTGAGATATCTTATTATTGCTCTCTAGTTGTTTATGTCATTCATATGAGTTAATATAATTTTTAAGAGTTATTGCGACATGGTTAGTTATAATCCTTGATGAAAACCTGGGTGATGTTTAAGCTTATTTATGAAACAAGAGCAGAAGAGTTCGTAAAAGTTTTTCTTTTTCACTTCCAGTTTATCAACTGAATTGCTTGAAGACAAGCAAAGGGGTTTAAGCTTGGGGGAGTTGATACGTCTCCAACGTATCTACTTTTTCAAATGCTTTCCTCTTGTTTTGGACTCTAATTTGCATGATTTGAATGAAACTAACCCCGAACAGACGTTGTTTTCAATAGAACTACCACAGTGTTATTTTTGTGCAGAAATAAAAGTTCTCGGAATTGAACAAAACTGTGCGAGGATTTTTTATATCAAATAAGAGAATTTATGGACCCAGGAGGTACCTGAGGGGGGCACCTGGGTGGGCACAACCGACCAGGGCGCTCCTACCCCCCTAGGCATGCCCTGGTGGGTGCTGCCCACCTGGTGGCCCCGCTGACCCTCAAATCGACACTACAAAATCCCATATTTCTAGAAAAAATTCAGGGAGAAAGAATTATCGCGTTTCACGAGATGGAGCCACCGCCGTCTCCTGTTCTTCATCGGGAGGACAGATCTGGAGTCTGTTTGGGGCTCCATAGAGGGGGATCTTCGATCTTCGTCATCACGAACACATCTCCATCGCCAATTCCATGATGCTCCCCACCGGGAGTGAGTAATTCCTTCCTAGGCTCGCTGGTCAGTGAGGAGTTGGATGAGGTTCATCATGTAATCGAGTTAGTTTTGTTAGGGCTTGATCCCTAGTATCCACTATGTTCTAAGATTGATGTTGCTATGACTTTGCCATGCTTAACACTTGTCACTTTGGGCCTGGGTGCCATGATTTCAGATCTGAACCATTTATGTTATCACCATTATATCCATGTTCTAGATCCGATCTTGCAAGTTATAGTCACCTACTACGTGTTATGATCTAGCAACCCCGGAGTGACAATAGTTGAGACCACCCCGGAGTTCATGTATTCACCGTGTGCTAATGCTTTGTTCCGGTTCTCTATTAAAAGGAGGCCTTAATATCCCTTAGTTTCCAATAGGACCCCGCTGCCACGGGAGGGTAGGACAAAAGTTGTCATGCAAGTTCTTTCCATAAGCACGTATGACTATTTACGGAATACATGCCTACATTATATTTATGAACCGGAGTTAGTGCTGTATCGCCCTAGGTTATAACTGTCTCATGATGAATATCATCCAACGAGCCACCGATCCAATGCCTACGAATTTATCTTATATTGTTCTTGCTAAGTTACTACTGTTGCTACTGCTATCCTTACTGCTACAATATCACTGTTATCACTGTTACTGTTACCGTTAACTGCTGCTATCATCAAAACTATCATACTACTGTGCTAATAATCACTTTGTTGCAGATAATTAATCTCCAGGTGTGGTTGAATTCACAACTCAGCTGCTAATACCTTCAAATATTCTTTGGCTCCCCTTGTGTCGAATCTATAAATTTGGGTTGAATACTCTACCCTCGAAAACTGTTGCTATCCCCTATACTTGTGGGTTATTAGTGTTCAAAGCGTTTTTTAAGTCCCGGTTCTAAGCCGTAAAGCATGGCGCACTAAACTATTAAGTAGTCATCATATCGAGCTTGTCAAACATTCATAACGTCTGCATCTGCTCCTGCAATAGGTCTATCACCTAGCGGTGCATCAAGGACATAATTCTTCTGTGCGGCAATGAGGATAATCCTCAAATCATGGACCCAGTCCGCATTATTGCTACTATCATCCTTCAAATTAGTTTTCTCTAGGAACATATCAAAAATAGGGGAGCTACAACGCGAGTTGTTGATCTACAACATAATTTGCAAATACTATCTGGACTAAGTTCATGATAAATTTAAGTTCAATTAATCAAATTACTTAAGAACTCCCACTTAAATTGACATCCCTCGGGTCATCTAATTGTAATGTGATCCAAATCAACTAACCCATGTCTGATCATCACGTGAGATGGGGCAGTCATCAATGGAGAACATCTCTATGTTGATTATATCTACTATATGATTCATGTTTGACCTTTCAATATCCAATGTTCCGAGGCCATGTCTCTACATGCTAGGCTCGTCAAGTTTAACCCAGGTATTCCGCATGTGTAAATCTGGCTTACACTCGTTGTATGTGAACGTAGAGTCTATCACACCCAATCATCATGTGGTGTCTCAACACGACAAACTGTAGCAACGGTGCATACTCAGGGAGAACACTTTTACCTTGAAATTTAGTGAATGGATCATCTTATAATGCTACCGCCGTTCTAAGCAAAATAAGATGCATAAAGGATAAACATCACATGCAATCAAAAATATGTGACATAATATGGCCATCATCATCATCTTATGCTTTTGATCTCCATCTCCAAAGCATCGTCATGATCTCCATCGTCACCGGCTCGACACCTTGATCTCCATCGTTGTGTCATGGTCGTCTCGCCACCTATTGCTTCTACGACTATTGCTAACTCATAGCGATAAAGTAAAGCAATTACATGGCGTATGCATTTCATACAATAAAGAGACAACCATAAGGCTCCTATCGGTTGCCAATAGATTACAAAAGATGATCATCTCATACAATAACGTATTTCACATCATGTCTTGACCATATCACATCACAACATGCCCTGCAAAAACAAGTTAGGCGCCCTCTACTTTGTTGTTACAAGTTTTACGTGGCTGCTACGGGCTTCTAGCAAGAACCGTTCTTACCTACGGCACAATAACCACAACAGTGATTTATCAAGTTTGCTATTTTAACCTTCAACAAGGACCGACCGCAGTCAAATTTGATTCAACTAAAGTAGGAGAAACAGACCCCCGCCAGCCACCTTTATGCAAAAGAAGTTGCATGTCAATCGGTGGAACAGATCTCATGAACGTGGTCATGTAAGGTTGGTCCGGGCCGCTTCATCCAACAATACCACCAAATCAAAATAAGGCATTGGTGGTAAGTAGTATGATGATCACTGTCCACAACTCTTTGTGTTCTACTCATGCATATCATCTACGCATAGACCTGGCTCATGATGCCACTGTTGGGAACGTAGCATGTAATTTCAAAAAATTCCTACGCTCACGCAAGATCTATCTAGGAGATGTATAGCAACAAAGGGAAGAGTGTGTCTATGTACCCTCGTAGACTGTAAGCGGAAGCGTTTCACAACGCGGTTGATGTAGTCGACTTTTTTCACGTTCCACTAATCGAGTATTGAACGTACGGTACCTCTGAGTTCTGCACATGTTCAGCTCGGTGACGTCCCTCGCCTTCTTGATCCAGCAAGTTGTCGAGGTAGTAGATGAGTTCCGTCAGCACGACGGCATGGTGACGGTGATGGTGAAGTGATCCTCGCAGGGCTTCACCTAAGCACTATGAAAATATGATCGGGGGTGTAAACGATGGAGGGGGGCGCCGCACACGGCTAACAATTGATCTGGTGTGTGCTAGGTGCCCCCCTCCTCATATATATAGGTGGGAGGGAGAGGGGAGAGGCCAAGGGGTGCCCCAAGTGGGGCCGAATCCCACTTGGGTTGCTGCCCTGGTTCGCCCCCCCCCCCTCCCTTCCTTGTATAGGCGCCAGGGGAAGGAAGGGGGAGGTGACGCCCCCCTTTCCTTTCTCCCTTGAGGAGGGGAAGGAAGGAGGGACTTGCTCTCCCCCCTTTCCTTTCCCTAGGGCTGGCCAGACTGGTGGAGGGGCGCACCAGTCCCTTGTGGGCTGGTATGTCCCTCCCTTGGCCCATTAAGCCCATGTCTTTGCCAGGGGTGCCCGAAACCCCTTCCAATGACCCTATATGTACCCGGTACCTTCCGGAACACTTCCGGTGTGTGAATACCATCATCATATATATCAATATTTACCTCTCGACCATTTTGAGACTCCTTGTCATGTCCATGATCTCATCCGGGACTCCAAACAACATTCGGTCACCGAATCACATAACTCATATAATTGTTAGGACCCCGATCCTAAGTCACATCGATCTAGCATGTAACACCTCATATCACTCTGCGGCCTCACGCACGATATTCCCACGGGTGTCGCCTTACTAGGCCCGGGACTGTTTGTGCCTTTAGGCTCACGTATATGATAGTGTCGCTAGCATCCATATGACAGAAAACCTGGGCTGACATGGCTAGTTGTGAACCCAAAGTGGCGCTAACTTACAGGGACAGGCATGCATGACCCAACAATGAACGTGTTGATCAATAGCGAATGAACCCAAGTCATAGCAATCTACAAGGACTTAAAGGAACATCGTGTGACATTTCCCTGAAGGGACAGACACAGGAACGAAGGACACATGCCGGCCAGCCTAAGTGTTCCGGAGCAGTAGCAAGCTACCATGGCTCAGTGGAAGCACTAGGAGACACTTCCCTGTAAGAGAGACTACCAAGGATAAACAACTAGGTAGTCAGATCCCACACATACCAAGCATTTCAATCATACACACAATATGCTCGATATGTGCAAATACAACATGGCATCACCACAAAACCCTACAACTCAAGTACTTTATTTAAAAGGCTCCAGAGAGCCATACATATCATTCATACAGATAGGGGTCACACGACCTGACATTCAAGTCATACAAGCATACAAGCCACAAGCGGAAGCAACATGTCTAGGTACAGACATCTAGAAAGTGAAAAGGCTTGAGGAAGCCTATCTATCCTACAAGGATCCACCACATGCTCAGGATCACCACCTGGGCTTCAAGCTATTCATCGACGTCGAGGTCTACGTAAAACCCATCAGAAGGGCCCGCATTCTCTTCTGCAATTGTAATTAAGCAAACATGAGTACAAAGGTACTCAGGAAGACTTACATCAGATCCTACATACATGCACATTATCAATAAAGGGATAGTGGGGTTATTGCAGCAAGCCAGCTTTGACTCTTGGCTGAACTATCTTACGAGACACCAACTTGTAAATGTTTTGCGCACTCGAGTCCACCACTCACCACAACAATACGCTACCGAGGATCCACTCCCGTCATCCTACGGAAGGGCCATCCACGGCACTCACACTTGTCTTGAGGCTTTTAGTAGTTTCCATTTACTTGTCTATGAACTGTATAGGCAACCAAGTAGTCCTTTTCCGCGGACGCAATTATTCGAATAGATGATGTTAACCCTGCAGGGGTGTACTTCCTCATACATGTTTCCACCACTTAGCGTCTGCACACGGCATGTGCTCGGCAGACTTCAAGTGAAATCCGACATGGGTGTAAACCACGACCTGACTAACCACACAAGTCTCTAGTCCAGGTTTATCGCCTATTCAGGTTCCATCCGCAGGGAGTCCGGCTGAGGTTTCCACATACGGCCCTGAACGATGTGTGCAGGGTTCCCGAGACACCAAACGGGCGTCCGGTACACCGTGCCACGTACCTACCGCATCATAGCCCACCCCGAGGGTCAGTGCTGCGCACGGCCTCCAGTATACTACAAACACTAGAAACTACTTGCAACTCCTGTATAGAGGACAAGGGCGACTAATAAGTCGAGCGGGGTCATATTTCAGGGCCCAATGCATGATAGTAGCCGAATCTTAAATCACACATACATATCTCAGTTCTTAAGGACGGTTCCAATGAAACAACCCACCATGTACTCCTACATGGCCTCTCATCGATGCCTTTACCAAATCGTGTTCAACACATTACTCTCATTACCGACATGATCATTTCACTCTAGCCCATCACCCAGATGAACCAAACCTGACACAACTCTAAGCATAGCAGACATAGCAAGGTAGGAAACACACACATGGCTCAATCAACTCCTACACATGCTAGTGGGTTTCATCTAGTTACTGTGGCAATGACATGTTATGTAGAGGAAAAGGGTTCAACTACCGCAGCACACAGTAGTTTGAAACGCGGTTGTCTTAAATGCAGTAAATGAGAGCAGGAGCGAGAGCATGGGATTTTATCGACATGATCAAATGGGTGGTTGCTTGCCTAGCAGATCGGTAGCCTGGTACTGTCCTTTGATTGGGTACTCACGGTAATCCTCTGGGACAGAACCTACCGCAGAGAACACCGGTAACACAATCAATACACGACAATATGCAACAATATGATGCATGCATGTGACATGGCAAAATGAGTGTGTTGGGCTAATGCAACTATAATCAGATGGGTTTGAGCTATTTTGAACCAAAGATTCAAACCCAAACTCATTTTGTGATCTTAAATAGTGCCTTATCATGTTTTTCACTAAACAACAATGTTAACTTGTATAAACATGCATGAAACTAGTACAGATGGATAGATTGGATTTTTCTGATCATTTTTCATATATAACACTTTGCATTTGGGTTACAGATTAATTTCTATGAATGTTTGAAGTTAGCACTATTTTCTGGAATTTCCTGAATAAGAATAAATCCAGAAAATGCTTTACTGCGTCAACAAGTCAACTGGGGCGGTCCAGGTCAAACCTGACCAGTGGGACCCACTGGTCAGTGTCATTGTTAGTTAATTAACTAATTAGGATTAGTTTAACTACTAACCTATGTTTGACTAACGTCAGGGCCAATATGTCAATGACCCAAGGGGGTCAAATCCCTGGTCAAACCGGGTTGACTCGTCGGCGTTTAGTCGCCGGCGACATCCAGACACGACAGAGGGTGCGGGTTTTGCACTCCGGCGTCCAAATGGACGGCGGAGACCACCTACGGGTAGCTGGGAGCAAGCCACGTCGATGTGTGGTGGTGGTTGAGCTCGGGGTCACCGGAAACAACACCGGCGACGAGCTTTGCGGCTGCCGGAGTTCGGGCGAGGCCGAACTCGTCATTGCAGTTGTCCTGGAGGCACGGGGCCAGCTCCTACGTGGTCCACGCAATGCAGTGAGGTTAGTGGATAGGGTGGCGAGGCCGTTGGGTGGCCGAAGCTACGTTGGCGACGAGCTCAGGCGGCGGCGTGTGTGGTTGTGCTCGTTGCAGTCATTGCAGTGGACGACAATGAGAATGGAGAGGAGGGGGAGATGCAGGGGCTCACAGCGAACTCAGCGAGCTAGGCGGCGGGGTCGGGGATGAGCTGGAGCGAGTGTGACGACGGTGAGGTGGAGCGAGGTCATTGCGGTGGCTCCGAGGCGAACGAGCGCTCGGGGCTCGGTCTGCTCGACGAAGCGGAGGGCGGTAGAGCTCCTGGACATGGCGAGGCGACGTAGAGACAGCGATGGCCGTGATTACGACGATGGTGCGGCTGCGACTGCGTCGGGCATGGGTGGAGAGGGCGAGAGCGAGGCGCTGGGGGCGAATGGAGGTGTCGGTGAGGTCGGGGTGGCGTCCAGGGGGTCAACCACGCGGTGAAACGACGCATCGTGTGAAGTAGGCGAGCTGGGAGGTGCGTGGCGAGCTCGGGCACGCCGGCGCTCACCTCCCTGCCTGCCTGGTGGAAGGAAGCAGCTGGCTGGCGCGGGCCAGCACAGTGCTGGGCCGCCAGCTGGGCCTGCCAGGTAAGTTGGCCTGGTAAGCTCTTCTCCTTTTATTTTCTGTTTTTCTTTTTTTTCTGTAACTTTGTGGCTTTTCTAAAAAATGCTTAGGCACTTTCAAAAATCATGAAACTGCTCATGCCCACTGTTTAGAATATATCCAACAGTAAACATTTTAGTTTATGATTATTTGGACATTTAAAATATTTTATAGCATTTAAATGCCCAAATGCAAATAACATATGATTTAATCCAATGACCTTAGGATGTCCTAGAAAATTGTGCACCATTTTTGTCAGAGGTTCTAGACCAAGGCAAAGATGATGAACATTTTAGAAGGGCATTTCAGGTTCATTGAAAAATATTTTAGTAAACCCTAGTTGGATTAAGGGGGTGCTGGGGGTTCTTTCATCCCCATTTCAGAGTTTTGGGGTAAAGTAAACATGATGCAGTCACTCTAATGCATGAACTGACTAGGGTTGTGACAATAATACTATATCATCATCGAACATTATGCGTGCAGACCCTACGGGTTAGAGAACTATGTAGACATGACCAAGACACCTCTCCTGTCAATAACCAATAGCGGAACCTGGATGCCCATATTGGCTCCTACATATTCTACGAACATCTTTATCAGTCGAACCGTTATGACAACATACGTAATTCCCTTTGTCCATCGGTATGTTATTTGCCCAAGATTTGATCGTCGGTATCTTCATACCTAGTTCAATCTCGTTACCGGCGAGTCTCTTTACTCATTCTATAATACATCACCTCGTGACTAACTCCTTAGTAATTTGCTTGCAAGCTTGTGATGTATATTACCAAGAGGGCCCACAGATACCTCTCCGATACTCGGAGTGACAAATCTTAATCTCGATCTATGCGAACTCAACAAACACTTTCAGAGATACATGTAGAGCATCTTTATAATCACCCGGTTTCATTGTGACGTTTGATAGCACACAAGGTATTCCTCTGGTATCTGGGAGTTGCATAATCTCATAGTCGAAGGAATATGTATTTGACATGAAGAAAGCAATAGCAATAAAACTGAACGATCATTATGCTAAGCTAACGAATGGGTCTTGTCCATCACATCATTCTCCTAGTGATGTGATCCCATTCATCAAATGACAACACATGTGTATGGTTAGGAAACTTAACCATCTCTAATTAACGAACTAGTCTAGTAGATGCTTACTAGGGACACGGTGTTTTGTTTATGTATCCACACATGTATCAAGTTTCCGGTTAATACAATTCTAGCATGAATAATAAACATTATCATAAAATAAGGAAATATAAAATAACAAATTTATTATTGCCCCTAGGGCATATTTCCTTCAATAACGGTCTGAAAATGTATAGAACAATATATATTATTTAATATCAATGGGCCTAATAAGGCCAAGAGGTGGAAGGAAACTTGGGCCATGAAGGCCCAAGTGGAGGTGGCGCCCCCCTTTCCTTCTAGGAGGGGGGCGAATCCTACTTGGGGTGGGAGTTGGACTCCCCCCCCCCCCCGGCCGGTGCAGCAAGGGAGGCTTTCCTCCCTTGGTGGCTGCCCTCTCCTCCCCTCCTAACCTATATATACTAGAGGATTTCTCTCTATTGAGTAACAAGTTTTGGAGACTCCTCTAGTTGATCTAGTTCTGATTCTTGTTGGTCCTAGTTGACTAATTAGAGCTAGCCCTAGCCACCTCTAATCCTCATAATTAGAAGCCCAATGTGGTTCTAATCTACTTCCTCTAATTCTCCGGCGATGATTAGCTCTGGACGGTGAAGAGCTGGCGGATCGTGAAGATCGTACACTTGCAACCAAGTAGAGAGGTCGTGCTTTCGGTCTTCCGATCGAGGGATCGTTCGTGGGCGGTTCGCGGGATCGTCATCAACGTTCAAGGGACTCCAAGTATGATCTACACCGACTCGTCTACTTCCGCTGCACTCCCAGCATCGGTAACGATCGTTGATCACAACCCCTTATGCATCTGCATATTGTTCCTGGGTGATCGTAGGGCGAATTTTTTTGTTCTCTACTGCGTTTCCCAACAGGTAATATACCAATGGAAGGTATAGTAACATTTACTGTGTTCCTAGCACGTATCTAAACCTCACTCCAACAAGTCTTTTAGGTCATTGTAGTTCTTGCCTCGAGTCGTAACAGAATGCAATCGAGCGGGTATCTTTGTTATAAACTCACAATACCCAAGAATTATGGACTAATAGCTTAATCACAATTCCCAAGAACTATTTCTTTGACCAGCCTTCCAAACATCAATAACTTGTATGACTTTCATACATGAGCTGGACATTCCAGTCTTCTCTCTTTTTGCCTTTATACTTCTAACAGTTTAACTTTCAGTATTTCTTCTACTCTGAGAAGAAGCACCCAACTTAAGAGTGGCATTAGCCCCAGACTTCCTACGTGTGTAGTTTTACCGACACCCTTTGGACAATTCCTTTCTCTTTAAGTTGTTGTTTTATTCACCTTCATTTACATGACATGCGTTCTTCTAGATCCCTCTCTTATTAGTCAAATGCCTAGTAAACACTTTACTAATACTTTGCAAACAAACATTGCTTTGGATATCTCATATCTTTTAGCCTTTGTCTGTGTTTGAAAATAATTTCCAGTTCCATGAATATCACATAACTATTCCAAACTTTTAAGTTCAGGTCTCATGGAAGCAAACATATTGCACTTGACCATAACGGAATTCTAGCTTTTGGAACAAAGTACGAGTCACATCATCCATAGCATTAGCGGGAGGATACAGAAAGCATGCGGTAGGAAAAAATCCTTCTCGGCACTATTGAGGACAATCCTCACATTAGTTTACCAATTGTAAAGTTTTAACCAGATATTTAACAACTATTCAATTTTAATATAGACGGTGGAAACAAGAGCCATTATTCTATAACTATTATGCAATTTACACTTAGACTATGCTCATAATTAATTGCACTAAGAATTAATCAAGTTAATTCTAAAGTGCGCTCCCACTCAAATCAATATCTCTCATAATTGATTGTGAGCGATTCAAGATCCGCATTTCAATTGAACGCCATTGATGGGAACGTCACTGATGATGGGAACTTCAATCGGTATGCCAACTTGCTGATCACATCTCTATGTGACTCTTGCTTATCTTTTGATGGGCATGTTCCGAGCTAAGGACTCTCAAGGCGGAACGTCAAGGCAACCACGTGATCTCGCTGCGATGTCTCAACTCATCCACCTCACACTTCTCTAATTGTTCGTACTCATGGAAACATGATGCACCCTGAATAGATAGGTGCCATGACGGTGCTACACTTGGGAGAACACTAACTACTTGATATTTTTAAGTGAGAGATCACCCTACTAATAAGCGACTACTGCACAATCAAAAGGGTGCATCAAGAGGGATAAACATCTCAAGCAATTCACAATAGCATGATATGGTATAGCCTTACTAACGGAGAAGTCTTTAATTTCTTCATCTTCGGCATTTGTGTCGGTGTTCACCTTCGCAAAGATTGCCACCACCTTGTCGATGCACCAGATAATATTGCTATCTCTATAGCTAATAAAATTAGTGCATTACATAAGGTTGACACACGAGTCATTAAAGTGATAATCATATGCCTCCAGCCATCACGCCGAATCATGACACGCAGGTCATGTTAATTAATTTACATCATGTAGTCATCTCATGCATAATCAAATTAAATATGACAAAAGACTACACCACATCTCATGCACATGCATCGTGCAAAACCAAGT
Organism: Triticum dicoccoides; assembly: GCF_002162155.2. Classification (NCBI taxonomy): domain Eukaryota; kingdom Viridiplantae; phylum Streptophyta; class Magnoliopsida; order Poales; family Poaceae; genus Triticum; species Triticum dicoccoides. The sequence continues at coordinate 578,038,834 of NC_041385.1, read as the reverse complement.
TAAACGCCTCTAATAGGTTCATACAAGATTTTTATTTTATGTGGCTTCTAAGGTTTCGAAACAAACCAAAGCTACCTACGCCCATCATCAAGTATGATCGTTCAAGTCGCTAGATTAACTTTACGGGCGTATGAAACAAGAGATGATGAAATCTCGAGCCCCATACTGAACTTCGTCATACACATGATCCCTGTGCAGATCATATCTGCATTGCCCTTTAGTCTGCAAAACATCCATCTTTCTTGAACTAAAATGGAACCCAAAGAATTGTTAGCACTTCATTGATCTGTCAACCAGCATACTCAGGAGCAGCATGGAAGGATCGTGGATTGCCGGAACTTTGTAAGATTCCACAATGCCGTCAGGATCAGGACTACGCAAATTCATGTGAAGCAACAAGAACATCGAGCAATAGATTTCATCTACTACCTGCACAATTAATTTTCAGTAATAGAACTCATCTACTACAAATTATATTGTGCGACACCCATCCATCTCTATGTATTCTAGATCGTAACATGCATCTACGCATAGCACGACTCTTGATGCCACTGTAGGGTAACGCAGCAAAAAACAAAAAAAATTGGCACAACGAGCACGCCTAGGACCACTAAGAATATGCATACAAGGTTTTTGATATGATCGTTACCAACTCATAGTGCAGTGAAAGGAGAGTCAGTGGAGATTGTTGGTGCAGATCCCCACAGCTAGGATTTACAACCTCCCAACCGCGAGGATGTTATCCCTCTTCTGCCCCTTGGATAGCCCTTCGAGAGGCGGACGGACAGTCCCTCGGATGATGTCATGGACTGCCCTCCGAGAGGACACTCAAAACTCGAACGGTCACTCGGACAGCCCTTCGGGAGGACACTTGAACAACCCCTAGGGCAAAAGATCGAACCTACGACCTTTCTACGGGGATGCACACATACGATGTCACCTACACGGTAAGACTTCGCCATCCAGAACTAGTTCCCACTGGAACCCACACAGCCTTTCGGCTCTACGAAACTATTTCGTGGGAGGGAGAGAAGAAAGGCAAATCATGCATGCGATTTGGTGAGAGTTGGAGTGAGTGTGGAGAGCTCCTATCCACCTCTATTTATAGGGAAGAAGGAGGTGGTCGTGGCTGAAAATTCAGCCCAAAAGTTGGGTGGCCCCCACATGGAAGTGGCTCACAAAAAGCCACCAAACATGGTTCCTTCCTCCCCAAAAAGCCAACAAACATGGGCACCATCAAACATGGATGCTCCCTCCCGAAAGAGCCACCAAACATGGGCTCCATCAAACATGGATTCTCCCTCCCCAAAGAGCCACCAAACATGGGCTCCATCAAACATGGATTCTCCCTCCCCAAAAAGTCACCAAACATGGGCTCCATCAAACATGGATGCTCCCTCCCAAAAAGCCACAAAACATGGGCTGCCCCCCAAACGGGGCGCCCCAACGAATCAGCCCAAGAATTTTGGGATCTTGTCCCCTCATGCTGGGACAGGATGTTTTCCGCGGTCGTTTCTTCTAAAAAAAATCAGAAAATCCCAAAACATTTCCGGCACCCTCTAAATCGTGGGCATGTTCCGAGACATTTCCAGTATGGTGGTTTAATTCAGAAACATTTTTGTTAACTCCGAAACACTTTTGGTTTTCTCTCAGACTCCCTGTCTAGTGTTCAGCACATAGATGACCCTTAAGCATGTGACCATATAGGTTTGGTGAAGTATAGACATGACCGGAACACTTTTCGATCAATGATCAACATGGGAGTTGTGGACACCCATATTGACCCCTATACCCACATGAATAAATATTCGAGTGAACATCCAGTTGTTGTGTGCTATTCCTGTTGCTTCGTGATATGTTACAAACACCCGAGGTGAGATTTATGGGCATCCCCGTGGATCAACACTTGTCCACCATGCCAGTTACCTCTTTACCAGTTTTGTTCTCTTTTCTTGTTTCCGTGTTCCGGCATCCCTGTGATCAAATTGTAATGTGTCTGGCCAGACAATGATGGATATAGTAACATCGAGAGGGCCCGAGAATATCTCTCCATCGTATGAGTATCAAACCCCAATCTCGATCTATCTCGTTTCATGTCATACCTTTCCGTGAACCCGTAAGCCGCCGTAATAGCACCCAGTTACGGATGACGTTTCACAAACCCCAAAGTTCACGAAGCAAGTACGAAGGAACTTGATACTCTCATGGTCTAAGGATTTATGCAAACATAAACTATCTATGTGTTATTAACCACTAACTTGTGACGAATGTATCTTATAGCATAACATCAATTCGGGTTGATTCAACACAAGTGTTCTTCTAACATTGTGCCCTCAAAATTGTCGACATAGTCATGCCCATGATCAGAAAAACAGGATCAAAATGCAATAGTTGAGCCAGTCTTAGAGGCATGACTAGGAATACATTTTATTGTTTATTATTCCACACATGCATATGAGTCTTCCTCCGAGCCTCGTGTTATTGCAGACTCGAGAACTATAGCAGTTATAGCACGGAATAAAAACTTAATTCCGAACATGGAGATAAATAATAACATTTATTAGTGTCACTGGGGCATATCTCCTAGAGCCTGGGCATCTTTGCCAAGAAAAAAAAAGGCCTTGGCAATTTAGGCTCCCTGTACCCAGGCTCGAGATCAGTAGCCGATATAAATTCGTTCTAAAAATGCCCAAAGTTTGGTAATTGGCTAGGCTTGCTTGAGGCTCGGCCCAACCTTCTCACTCTTTGTTGCCTAGATTGCTTACGATTGCCATCAAGTTGGGCATCTATTTTTCGCTTATAGCGAGCTCGAAGGAACGCTTGCCCGCCTAGTGCCTTGTACAAGGGCCAGGTGGGACACAACTACTTCATCTGCTTGGATTGCTCATTGTCCCAACTCCCAAGCACAAACATGCATTGCGGTGGATGGAGCGGCCACCTTCGATTGTGGTGGCGTGGGACAAGAATTCTATCGGCGCAAATGACTTCCCTTTTCTGTTAAGTATATGTGTAGTTATTTTTCTTATTTTTCACTAGTTATATAAAAATGTTGATCATTTTTGAAACAAATGTTTACTCGTGTATTAAAATATGTCCATCGTGTATTAACAAATGTTCAATATGTATTTAAAAAATCATGTACTTTGAAAATGTTAAACATATATAAATAATATTTCGGATTTATACAGACAATGTACAATGTGCAAGAAAAAAAGTAGACATAAAAATGTATTTGAATTTGTTATTAATCATGTATTTTTTTTAAATGTTAAACATGTAGAAAATAATGTTTCAGATGTATACAACTAATGTACAATGTGTATGAAAAAGAATATACATCAAAGCATGTATTTGAAAAAAATCATGTATTTGATTTTTTTTAAATGTGTATAAAAAAGTTTCAGATGTATACAAGAAATGTGTATTGTGTATTAAAAAGTAGACAGCAGAGCACGTATTAGAGAAAAATATATAATATGTATGAAAAGTGTTAAATGTGTATAGAAAATGTTTCTGATGTGTAGGAATAATGTACAATGTGTATGAAAAAAGTAGACATAAAAACATATAAGTGATGTATTTAGAAAATGTTAAACATATGTAAAAAAATATTCTTGATGTATACGAAAAATGTTTCTGATGTATATGAATAAAGTAACACGTGTATGAAAAAAGTGAACATCAAAAAACTTATATCTGAAAAAAAAACATCATGTATTTAGAAAATGTAAAACATAAGTAAAAAAATTCCTGATATATACGAAAAATGCACAATGTCTAAAAAAAAGTAGACATAAAAAACATATACTTGCAAAATAAATAAATAATCAGTGTTCAATGGTCATACCCGTGGGGCCCTGTTTATTCCCCCAAAAAATTCTACACTCACTGTCATAGACAAATTACTTGTCAGGAGCTTTTCAAAATGATATGGAAATCAAAACTCCAAAGGAAACTAAATGTATTCATGTGGTTTCTTTTAGCTGATAGACTGAACACAAGGAACATGCTCAAAAGAAGTCATTTTCATGTTGGAGATATTGAATCATGCGTCCTATGCACTGCTCAAGAGGAGAGACCATTAGCCACTTGATCTTTAATTGCCCCTTTTAGCCAAACTTGCTGCCATAAGATTGGTATCTCATACAACTCTGGCATCTCAAGGATTGAGGCCACAATCAGGGCAAAGGAAATTTATTTTAGGCTTTTCTTTGAAATCTTCACCATCACTGCCTGGAATATTTGGAAGGAGAGAAATAACGTCATCATCAATCAGATCAGTCCTTCATATAGAACTTGGCTTGAGAGAACTATGGCTGATCTTACCTGGCTTAGATAGAGAGTGTCTCCTCATCTTAGTGATTATATCACTTCTTTTGTAAATTCACTTTAGACTGCTTGTTTGCTTTCATTTTTGGGGACTTTCCTCCCAACGATGTAAATATCCATTATATATTAATATAGCATAGTAGGAGCCGCTCCTACTATTTTCAGTCAAAGATATATATTAATAAATGTATTTGAAAATATTAACAGTGAATAAAAAGAAAAAATGTACAATGTATATGAAAAAGAGGCATAAAAAACATATATATGCTAACATGTCAATCACGTATTTAAGAAATTTAAAACATATGTAAAAAAGTGTTCTTTATGTATACGAAAATGTATAATATATATAAAAATGTAGACATTAAAAACATATATTTGAAAAAAATGTTATCACGCATTTAAAAAATGGTCAACATGTACAAAAAATATATTTCAGATGTATATGAAGTTATTTTTGTACTTAAGAATAATAAATTTAAAAAATATTCCTGTTCTATCCGAATAGATAAAAGATAAAAAAGAAAGAAATCATATACTTGAAAATGATAAATATGTATAAAAATAATGTTTTTGAGTTTTATATACAATGTGGATGGAAAACAGTAGACATCAAACATGTCTTTGATTTTTTTATTAATCATGTATTTATAAAAATATTAAATGTGTACTCCCTCCGTTCTTAAATATAAGTCTTTTTCGAAATTCCAACTAAATACGGAGCAAAATGAATGAATCTATACTCTAAACTACGTTTATATACATCCGTATGTAGTTCATATTAAAAAATCTTAAAAGACTTATATTTAGGAATAGAGGGAGTATAAAATAATATTTCAGATATATACAACTAATGTACAGTCTGTATGAAAAAGAATAGACATCAAAATATGATTTGAAAAAAATAATAATCATGTATTTGAATTTTTCAAATGTGTATATTTTTTTAGATGTATATAATTTTTTTATATTGTGTATGAAAAAGTAGAAAACAAAGCATGTATTTGAGAACATGTATAATGTGTATGAAAAGTGTTACATGTGTATAGAAAAATGTGCTGATTATACCAAAAATATACAAAGTGTATGAAAAAAAGAAGAAATAAAATAAGTTATATATTAAAAAAATCATGTATTTAAAAACTATTAAACATATGTAAAATATGTTCTTGATGTATATGAAAAATATACAATGTGTATGAAAAAAAGTAGATATAAAAACATGTAGTTGTAAAAAAATATTAATCATGTATTAAAAAATATATTAACCATGTATAAAAAAATGTACAATGTGTATGAAAATATATATAATGTAATCATGTATTTAAGAATGTAAAACATATGTAAAAAAGTGTTCTTTATTTATACAAAAATGTACTATGTGTATAAAAAAGTATACATGGTTTGGATGTGTAGAATACCATATATTCTAAAAAAATGTTAATCGCTTATTTAAAAAGGCCCAAGATGTACTAAAAATGGTTTAGATGTATATGATTTTTATTCATGTATTTAGAAAATATTAAACATAGAAAATGTTCCTGTCCTATAAGAATAGATAACAAAAAAAATTGACAGATTAATAAAGAGAAAGAAAAACAAAGGAAAACCGATGCAAAAGAATGAAAACAGTGAAAACCAAGATAATAACAAAGAAAACTGATGAAAACAAAAAGGAACAAATATAAACGAAGAAAAAAGAAAGGAAAAACAAAAGAAAACAGTAATGAAAACTATGGAAAAGAATGAATGAAAAACCCGACAAAAGTCGGACCAGTCCAAACAGACCGAAGATAAAAACTAACTTTGAGGTCCATCTCCCTCCCCTGCTCTCTCCCCTTCCCTTCTGCACCTCCTTCTTGAAGGCGTCGTTTTGGGTTTCTGGGAAGGAGGGTGGTCAGCAACAAGCCTTTCGGTGTTCCTATTGGCGGTTGCTCCTTTCGTCCAGCGGTGACTCCCCGTTGTGGAGGTTCGATGCCCTCCTCAAGCCACTTCACTCCCTCCTCTGCGCGGTCCGGTTGTCCGATGGGTCGACGCCCTCGGCCTGCGCGAGAGGGGATAGTGGTCCCCTCTACGGCGATTTGGTCGCGTTGTTGGAGGTGTGTCACTGGTCTTGGCGTGGCTCGGCCCTCCTGGTGGCTTCGTTGCCCATTGCTCGCCGTGTCTTCATGAAGTGCTATGTTCCTCAGGCTAGAGTCCGCGGCTTGCTCCTCGTGTGCGAGATGCAATTTTGTGGCTTTGGGTGTGCTCGAGTGCTTGCCCTGTTTTTAGGTGGTCTTGCTGGCTCTGGCGAGAGCGGCTCCACTTTGCCTTCGGTGTGTCGATGGCTAGCTTCTTCCCTTGGCGCAATCCCTTCTAGCCCCTGTTAGGTCCCCAAGTTGTATTCTTTTCTTCTTTGGTCATAGATCTTAGCCTCCACAATGCCTTGTATCTGCTGCCTTGGGGTTGCATCCCCATTTTCCTTTTATTTCTTCAATTGTGTGGTGTGCTCTTGTAATCCTAGCCGGTTGATGGCTTTATTAATTCAAAGTCCGATGAAGATCGTGCCTTATTCGGGCTCGGTTCGATCCCTTCATCTAAAAAAGATAAAAACCAACGAAACTTACACGGCTAGCTAGTGAAAAACTCACACGGCGTGCTAGTGACCCTGAAAAAACCAATGAAAAACTTACGCGGTGTTCTAGTGAACCAAAAAAAAGTAAACCCGGCCAACCCGGTAGCTATACTAGGAAAAATTCACAAAAAAAAGCTACACTAGGAAAAATAATCCTTCAAGCGGGACCTCCTTTGATCTTGCTATAAGCGAGATATAGCTCTCGCGTCCATCATCTGGCATATTACTCACCTCTATAGTCTCTACCTATGCCCGGCAGACCGTCATGCATAGTACTTGCAGAGCACTGGCTGCTCATTTTCTCCGGATAAACTGTTACGTTGTGCTTGCTTAGAGCATCTTCAACAGGCGCAACCAAACTGTTCCGCGCGCTAAAATTCGAGTTTTTTGGCACTGGGCAGCTCCTGCAGAAGCTGTAAAATAGTGCACGCGCAAAAAAAGATTGAGCACACGCTAAAAAACGCTCTCAGAAGCTGCAATTTGGGGCACCGGATTGCGTGTGCTTCACAATTTACACTGTGTGTTTTTTGGGCGTGCGTTTTTTGATGTCTGTTAAATCAATGTTGGGTTCGACGCACTAAAAATGCTACAATGACGCGCTAAAATTTTTTTAGCGAGCGGAACTTTTATGCAGATGCTGTATCGATCTCTGGTGGCCTTGTCAGTTGTCACGCCAAAAAGGTAACACTACATGACAGTCCCTAAAAGGACCTCTCGATAATAATAGTAGAAAAATCGAACTCCCCAACCCTGATAAGCAGTGAGGACCATCTTTTCTTGGCGCAACAGCTCCTTCTAACCTTTTGCGAGGTACCATGTCAGGATCCCACTCCCATAGAACCACTGATCCCTGATCCTACCAAGGCAAACAAAATCAAATTAAGCACGCTTTGCATATTCTACAGGGTCCAGCCGCGTAGGCCGCCACCACCGTCTCGCGATCCCGTGTGACCTCAAGCAATCCCGAAAGGCCCACACTAACCATGCTTAATTCAGAAATAAAGCTAGCCACAAGACCGCAGGATTCGCTCTTTCTTTCTCCCGATGCGACATGGTGCGCGCGGATCCTTCAGGTGGACTGTGGACGGACGACGATCGCCTGAAAAGGCGCCCGCACGGGCGCAGCCACGGCTCCACGAGGCGCCATGGAGCTCACGGGGATTTTATAAAGGGATCGCGTGGATAACGAGCCCGCTCGTCGGTCACCGAGAGAGAGCGTCGGTGACGGTGAGTCGTCGGTGTTGGTGTGTAGCTTGCTCGACCGCTTGTCTGGTTAACTGGTGCCGTGCAGTGTAAGAATCACCGTGTGCCTGTGCGTGGATGCATTAATTTACACGCCTGCGGCGACGCATCATGCATGGCCAGGAAAAACTACGGCGGTTTCTCTCACCAGTCGCCACTGTCGGGAGCGCGAGCGTGCGACGGAAGGCGGGTCGCGCTCACACGTACGCGCGCAAGGGGGGGCAGAAAATAGATCCGGGAAAACGACCACGCACCGTACGGAGATCACCGCCGCGCACACGATTGACTGATTGATTGTGCCGCAAGGGAGTCTGGTGTGGCAGGGGAGGGGCAGAGCGCTCACTCCAGTCATGTGGCCACCAAGGGGGAAGGAAGAACAGTGTGCGAGGCTTTACCCAAGTGTAAAGCAAGCCGAACGAACGAAGCCTCTGGGCTCTCGTCACTTTACCGCCAATCCGTCCGACTCATGCATACATTACACGCGCATCGCCACCACCACCACCACACCAGCTCCGCGCCACCAGCCATTGCTGGGGGCGGTATAAAGGGCGGGGAGCAGAGGACGGCCCACGGCGCTCAGCATGGGGTGGCTCCGCTCCCTCGTCTCCCCGCTCAGGAAGCTCTGGTGCAACATGAACACCGTGCCCCGGAAGAGTACGTCCGTCCGATCCTCCTGTTTGCTACTGTACTTCAGATACGGTCTCAGTTCTTCTCTCCCTGTTCTGATCGTGTGATTTGCATGCAGAGAGAGGGATCTACATCCTGTACGACGACGTCAAGTCGTGCCAGTGCGAGGACGTGCAGGTGCTCTGGTCCATCCTCGTCGAGTCCCACGGCCTGCCGCCGCCGACACCGCCGGTGCTCAGGCTCACGCGGTGACCGGAACGCGTCGGACGGCGGCTGGCTGGCATCGGCGCGGCGCCCCCCGGAATAAGGAACGGCCGGCACGGTGTCGCCCTGGCTGGCTCCATGGGAGGTGAACCAGTAACAGTATAGTAGTAGTAGCATATGATTTCTGATGTAAAGAGTACCTAGGAGGAGTTGTTTACAGTTCATGTGGCCTTCGTCCAGCGCCTCTTTTGGAGCCGCTGCTGGGACGGGAGAGCGAGGCTGCTGCGATTGCGGCTTGTTGACGAGTGTGGTGATGGGCTTCTTCGAGCGCACCCCTCTTTTGAGTTTTTGATTGATTGACGCGTCGTTTTCTGTCGAGACTGCACCTGGATGCAGGTCTTTAATTCATCCCCAATTCCCCACTACTCGGGACAAAAAAGAAAGGAATATTCAGCAATTATTCTGAACTCTCATTGCCATTTCTGTGTTGTTTCCACTGAATCACTGATGTTTGCATTGCGCACATAGTCACATACAGTGTGTGCTTCTGGTTTGCCTTCGCCGGAGCCGATGGAGCGTACACTGTTCAAATAACTTGATCGCAGTACCACAAGTGTTTGCGGTGCGTCATTTGTTTTTGTTTTTTTAAACAATTGCGGTGCGTCATTTGTTTTTGTTTTTTTTTAAACAAGGCAAAAGACTCGCCAATTTCATTAATTAAGAAGAAGGTTTAGACAAGAGCCGCAAAGCAGCAAAATAAAATACTACTCTCGCGACATAATTGCACTCATGTGTTTGGCTCCCGCCAACACCCAAAGACGGGCCTCCTCTTTGATCTGGGCAGTGATAATAGTGGTCGGCGAAGCCGTGTTGCGAAAAACTCTCGCGTTTCGCTCCTTCCAAATTTCTCACATGACAAGCATCAGAGCAGAGCCAATCGCTTTCTTGATATGCCCTCCCGTGTTGATCGTCTTCAGCCACCAATCTTGAACCGTGTCTTCGTGGCGCCAAGTCAGCGGTGAGTGGTCTTGAATGCCAAGTCAGTTGACCACCTCGGTCCAGACGCGGACGGTGAATCTACATTAAAAAGGAAGATGGGCGACAGATTCTTGGACTTGTTTGCATAGGGGACAAAGTCCGCAGTTTGGCCAACCTCACCGTTGTAACCGATCTACCGTCCACACACGGTTTTGGATGATAAGCCAAGTGAAGAATTTGCATTTCGGGGGAGCCCAATTCCTCCAGATTATGGGAGAGGTTGAGCTGAGAACTTGGTCCTCGAACTGCGCCGTGTACGCCGTAGCCGTCGAATAGTCGCCATTGGAAGTGAATTTCCAAGATATAGTGCCCTTCCTATCATGATTGAGAGCAACACCATCAATCATCTCCCGCAGAACCACAAACTCCTGGATGTGTGGCAAAGTCGGTCCTTGAGTTGTGTCGATTTGCTGGATCCAGAAGTTGTTGTCAAGGGCCTTGTTAACCAAACATGCCTTCTTCTTGGACACTTCAAAGATCTTTGGCGCGATGTCTTTAGGCCGGAGACCATTTAGCCATGGGGATTCCCAAAATTTAGCCTTTTTGCCATCCCCGATAGTCACTATTGTGGAAGCCGAGAACAAATCTCTGTCACTGTTTGAACAGGGCGTTTCCATCCCCATCCAAGTCTTAGGAGGGTCTGCCCATTCAAACCAAAGCCAGCGAAGACGAAGGGCGGTCGCAAACTTCTCGAGATTAAGCACACCCAAGCCGCCAAAAATCTTAGGCTTGCAAACAAGCTCCCAGTTAACCTTGCACTTTCCACCCGACACCTTATCACAACCAGCCCAAAGGTAGGCACGTCGCAGACTGTCAATTTTTTTCCTGACCTCAGCGGGCAGCTTCAGTGGCGTGAGATGGTAGATCGCAATGGCCGTGAGGATCGCTTTGACCAAGAAAATGCGCCCGGGGTGGCAACATGCATAGCCGACCAAGGCGGCAGTTTGCTCGCAATCTTGTCCTCGAGTTATTGAAAATGTATGCGCTTAAGTCTAGTCACCGACAGGGGAAGGCCAAGGTATCGCAAGGGGAAAGAGGTCTGAACCGCCGGGAAGGCTTGAAGAATGTCGTCAAGGTCAATGTTGGCACAACGAATGGGCGCGACCAAGCTCTTGTTGCAGTTGGTGACTAACCCAGTGACATCACCAAAGGCAGAGAGCATTGAAGCAAGAAACTGTATATCTTCCTTGATTGGAGCAAAAAAGATGGCCGCATCGTCAGCATATAGGGAGGCTCGGATGGGGTTGCCAAAGATGGGATGGAGGTTGCCTTGCGCAGTAGCCTTGGCTAGGATGTGGTGCAGAGAATCAATGGCGAGGACAAAGAGCAGGGGGGAGAGAGGATGCCCTTGTCGAAGCCCACAACCGTGCTTGATTGGGTCGCCTGCAACACCATTAAGTAGCACTTTGGAGGAGGTTGTGGAAAGGACAGCAGATATCCAATCACAGAACCGGCTCGGGAAGTGGTGGTGGCGCAACAAGTCCATAAGGTAATCCCATCTAACCGAGTCAAAGGCTTTCTTGATGTCCATCTTGAGAAGCAAGGTTGGTGATTTGGTGCGGTGTAGATGGCGAGCCAAGTTGCGCACGTACATGAAGTTGTCATGTATACTTATTTTCTTAATGAAGGCGCTTTGTGTGTTGGAGACAAGCGCATGCATGTGAGGGGCTAGTCGAGTAGCCATCATCTTAGCAATGATCTTGGCAACCGCGTGGATGAGACTGATAGGCCGGAAGTCGGATACGTCCTTCGCCCCATCTTTTTTAGGGATGAGGACAATGTTAGCCGAGTTGAGCCAGTGGAGGTTGTTGACATGAAGATTGGAGAAATTATTGACCACAAGCATTATCTCTGGCTTAATGATGTCCCAACATTCTTTGAAGAAAATGCTCGTGAATCCGTCAGGGCCCGGAGCTTTTGTCTCATGGAAGCTCATGTATTGCAGCACGGACCTCCTCCTCGCTGAATGGCAACCCAAGGTCTGAGAGGTCACAGGAAGATGGCGGGATGCAGCCCCAGTTGAAGTCTTTGGAGTGCGGGGGGGCCTTCTGTAGGACCTTGAAGTATGTCTAGAGGGGGAGGGTGATTAGACTACTTGACCAATTAAAAACTTAACCTTTTCCCAATTTTAGACTTTGGCAGCTTTTAGCTATCTTTGCACAAGTCAAGCAATCTTCACACAATTCAAGCAAGCATGCAAAGAGTATATCAGCAGCGGAAATTAAAGCATGCAACTTGCAAGAATGTAAAGGGAAGGGTTTGGAGGATTCAAACGCAATTGGAGACACGGATGTTTTTGTCGTGGTTCCGATAGGTGGTGCTATCGTACATCCACGTTGATGGAGACTTCAACCCATGAAGGGTAACGGTTGCGCGAGTCCACGGAGGGCTCCACCCACAAAGGGTCCACGAAGAAGCAACCTTGTCTATCCCACCATGGCCGTCGCCCACGAAGGACTTGCCTCACTAGCGGTAGATCTTCACGAAGTAGGCGATCACCTTGCCCTTACAAACTCCTTGGTTCAACTCCACAATCTTGTCGGAGGCTCCCAAGTGACACCTAGCCAATCTAGGAGACACCACTCTCCAAGAAGTAACAAATGGTGTGTTGATTATGAACTCCTTGCTCTTGTGCTCCAAATGATAGTCTCCCCAGCACTCAACTCTCTCTCACAGGATTTGGATTTGGTGGAAAGAAGATTTGAGTGGAAAACAACTTGGGGAAGGCTAGAGATCAAGATTCATATGGAAGGAATGGAATATCTTGGCCTCAACACATGAGTAGGTGGTTCTCTCTCAGAACTGGTAAGTTGGAAGTGTAGGTTTGTTCTGATGGCTCTCTCCACGAATGAAGAGGAGGTGGAGGGGTATATATAGTCTCCACAAAAAATCTAACCGTTACACACAATTTACCAAACTCGGTGGGACCGAATCAACAAACTCGGTCGGACCGATTCAGTAAACCTAGTGACCGTTAGTGATTTCGGTGGGACCGACATGCAACTCGGTAGGACTGATATGGTTAGGGTTAGGGCATAACGTAATCTCGGTGAGACCGATTACACAAACTCGGTGAGACCGATTTTGGTAATTAGCTAACAATAGAGTTGGTCAGGTAAACTCGGTGGGACCGATTCGCTCTTTTCGGTGAGACCGAAATGTTACGAAAGGGAAACAGAGAGTTTACATTGCAATCTCGGTGGGACCGATCGCTCACTTCGGTTAGACCGAAACATTACGAAAGGAAACAGAGAGATTACAATCCCATCTCGGTGAGACCGAGATCCCTATCGGTGATACCAATTTGCCTAGGGTTTGTGGCAGTGGCTATGACAATTGAACTCGGTGGCGCCGGATATAAAGTATTGGTGGGACCGATTTTGACTTTGGGTTTAGGTCATATGTGGATGTGAGAAAGTAGTTGATGGTTTTTGGAGCATATCCCTAAGAACTTGAAGCAAGAGGCTCATTAAGCAACACCTCATCCCTCCTTGATAGTATTGGCTTTTCCTATAGACTCAATGTGATCTTGGATCACTAAAATGTAAAATGTAGAGTATTGAGCTTTTGAGCTTGAGCCAATCCTTTGTCTTTAATATTTTGAGGGATCCACTTTCATCATCCATGCCATGCCATTCATTGAGCTTTCCTGAAATGTTTGTCTTGGAATAGCATTAGCTCAATGAGTTATATGTTGTTATGAATTACCAAAACCACCTAGGGATAGTTACACTTTCAATCTCTCCCTTTTTGGTAATTGATGATAACATATAGATCAAAGGTTCGACAAATGATAATAAGATTGAAAAACATCGTCGCTTTGAGAAGTATGTGATATGCAAGAGCTCCCCCTAAATTTGTGCATAGTTTAAAATTTGTTTTGGACTGCAAATGCACAAGGAATTAGGCTCATGGGTTACTCTTCCATGTCACATACATCTTGATGGAGCGCTCAAAATAATAAAAAATTGAATACAGGCACTCATCACCAAGCAAAGTGAATGATCATATAAGGATAAGTAAGATAATATCATCTAACAAGCATAAGTGTAGCTTATGATCAAACACATGATCATCAATGTCTCACAGATAATAGCATAGTATCTCAAGCAATCAAAAGCAAGCAAAGTTCAACCAAGAAGACAAGAGAGAAGAAAAGTAGACTCTCTCTCTCGAAGCCTATGATCTATACATTTTTCTCCCCCTTTGGCAACAAGTTACCAAAAAGTTCCTAGAAAATGCATAGTACTATATCGTCTCTCAGGCTTGGTCTTCGGTTGGTGGTGTAGAGATGGCTCCTTGGACGAAGACTTCAGTTGATGTGGATGGAGCTGGAGGAGTTGGTGCTGGAGCTAGTTGCACTGGAGCTGTAGCTGGTGCAGATGAAGTGGCTCTGGTGTCTGTCACTGGCACTGCAGCTGATCTCTGAGCTCGAGGCACTCTGGAAAATGCATCAGTAGTTGTCCTGCCCTTCCTCTCCTGCTTGTCTTCCTGTAGCTGCTCCACAAGTGACTGAATCTTAGTTACTTTGTCATCTAAATCATAGAATTTTTGTTCCATGATTCTTTTCAGGCTCTCCTGGTTTTGAGTTAGGGTGGCCAACCCCTTCTCAATCCTCAGTGTTGATGCTATCAAGTAACCAAGCTGGTCCTGCTTGTTCTTTAAAAAGTACTCAGATGCCTCCTCTTGAGTTGGCATCTTGGCAGCCTTCTCTCTCTTTGCTTTCTCCTTCTTCTCTTGAGCTTGTACTGATGATGGTTCATTCTCATTCATCACAACTTGATTGTCCTCAAAGTCTGGATAGAGAGCAAAGTGTTCCTTATCCAACAGATATTTTCCTGTGCCCATCTTTGAATTTATCAACTCATGAATATGTGGGGCATGTCCACAACTCCTCTTTTGGTCTGCTGCTATCCTCTTGATAGTCTCAACCATGAGGCTCATGACCTTGAATTTCTGTGGCACATCAAATATGTGTAGCAAGTTGATTGCATGCCCTCTGATCATGTTGTGGTCTCCTGACTTGGGCAAAAGAGTGTGCCTTAGGATCTAGTTGATCGTTGACAGCCCTGACAGAAGAAAATGGACTGACCCAAACATGAAAGTCTCAAGAGCTTTGTCTGGGATCTCCTTGTACATATGTGACATAGTATTGTGTCCCATCTTTTTCTTGGCATAAACGTCCAAGTCATCTTCACTCTCCTTTGCGGCATTGATCAGATTGGCCCACTCCTCAATGGTTGATTGGTATCTCGTACCTTCAGACATCCAAACTATCCTGTCATCTGGATAGAAATGTGCTGTGGACTAGAATTGCATAATGAGCTCATCATTCCAGTTGGTGAGCTTCTGCCCAACAAAATCTGCAACTCCATATGCACTGAAGCTGTCATACACTCCAGGATAATGTTCTTCATTCTCCTTTATGTAGGTCCAGTCGACCCACCTCATATCACACACTATAGGCTTCTTGTCCAACAAGATTGTCTCATAGAAATCCTGTTGTTCCTTTGTGTGAAACCTGTAATCAACAGCAGTCCTTCTCCTGGTGGCATATGGATCTGACTCTCTCCATAGCCTCAACCCTGTCGGCGTTCTGGGAATGGGGGTACCTAGACTTGCCTGCCTGCGGCCTGCGGCATGGCTCAAGGATTGGCCCAGTACGACTCATCTTCATCAACACACGCTCAAGACCCTCGCGAGGGGCCAAGCCTCGCGGGGAAGGACGTCAGGAAGCTTCCTCAGGCATGGCCTCGTCAGGCTGGCTCGGGAGGAGGCGGAGAGATCAAGGCGGGGTAACTCAAGAGGTGCCCATGATGCAAGGCATGACGACCAAGGCCAGGCGGGCGCCAGGCGGGCTCCGGCCTGCAGAGTCCTTGTTTCCAATTTGGTGCAAAGGGGGCAAGCGCAGGCAAGGGTATCAGGCAAAGGCAACCATTTCGGTGCAACAAGACCAAGACCAGCAGGACGGCAGAGCGGAAGTCATCGTGAAGCCCAAGCCAGCGTCATCGTCAGGCGAGGACCAACTTTAGTCAGGATAAGTGTACTAGATGTTCCCCTTCAAAATGGCCAATTGTTGGCGCCCTTCCCGCTCAATATTTGGGAAGAGGCCCGGGGCCTTGCTCTATAAATAGGACTAGCCATCATAGCATAGAGGCATCTCTAATAGCCCCCCAAAAGGGACAACATCACCATAAGAACAGACCCTCGCGAGGCTGTTCTTCCCTTTGTATTGTTCATCATTAGCCCCAGAGGCAATCCACCACACCACACACTGGAGTAGGGTATTACACCACAATGGTGGCCTGAACCAGTATAAATCTCGTGTCCCTTGAGTTGTTCTTCGTGTAGTTTAGATCTTAGCGAGGCGGTGAGACATGAGTAGGCTGGAGGTGTGATCTCCGTGTGCACCCCAGTGTTCGAATCTCAAGGGTCTACCGGAACCCGAAATCCGACAAACCCTGAATCTCTCCTGATATGCATGTCCTCAGCCACAGGATGAGCATCATTGTGGTCTGGAATCTTGGGTTTGAGCTTCCTCAGGACTTGTCCTTCATCATCTTCCTCAGCAACTTCAGGCATTGGGGCCTTGTTCTTCTCAGCAGCTGGTATACTCCTTGTATTCCTCTTTGGTGCATTCTTGGCCTTGGAGGCAGCTTTGGGTGCTTCTTTGGGCTTTGATGTTGCAGCCCCTGACCTTATAGCATCACCCATCAGCTTTTGTGCCTTGGGTGCTGGTGCAGCAACCTCTTCTTCCTCCTCCTCTTCCATCATGGAAGGTTGTCCAACAACTCTGGCCATGGTCTTTTTGATCCTTTCCTTCCTCTTCTTTCCTTCTGTAGCTGGCTCTATGGGATTAGGTTTTGCAGGTACTTGTGTTGATCCTCTGACCTTCAGCATGAGTGTCCTCTTGGCAGGGACCTTCCTATTAAGTCCAGGCTTTGTGGTCTTTGCTAAGCCATACTCCTTTTTGAGCACTACCTTCTTGGAAGTAGCCTCATCTTCAGCTGCCACATAGTCCTCATCCTCAGAGTCTGAGGTTCTCTTCCTTATGTCTCTTGTGGCTGCTTTGGGCAAATTGCTAGGAGTGCTTTTGCTGCCATCATCTGAAGTGCTAGAGGGACTAGTGCCCTCACTCATGTGAATCTGCTCTTCTTCCCTGTTCTGACTATCACTTTGGTCTGACATGCTGAAAACACTGACTGCTGACCTTGTGAATAGTTATAGATGAGATAGAGTGGATGAGCATCACAAAATGCAGAGATTTTTGCAAAAGAATGATTCAAAAACTTAGTTTCAGTTTTCCACAGAAAGCATCTTGGATCAACCGATTTTCAAACTCGGTGATACCGAAGCAGCTTTTGGAACCTAAACATGTGATCTCGGTCAGACCGAGTCACAGTTCGGTGGCACCGAGACTGCTAGGGTTTCACAAAGTTCCAAAATCGGTCACACCGATTAGCAATTCTCGGTCGGACCGAGAGTTACTAGTGCAATGGCATTAGCCGAATCGGTGGGACCGAGTTTTTCAACTCGGTGGGTCCGAGATGATTTCGCCGGAAACCTAACCCTAAATTTTCAAATCGCATCTATTCTAAGGATTGTTTTGACTGGATAGAGGTGTTTCAATTGTAGCAAGAATCATAATGAACACAATGTGCTAAGAATTAGACGAGGATAGCACTGTGATCGAGTTCATACCCTAGTTCGGTGATGAACTCGCTACAGCGGCAACGGCGGAGATGAAATCCGTTGACGGCGGCGGAGACCAGCGACAGGAGGCGGCTGGCGACGAAGTCGATGATCCGGAGACCTAGAAGGCAGAGCGAGCTATGCGCGGGCGAAGAGGTTTGGAGAAAGTTTCCAAAATTTTGCCCGTGAGTATATATAGCCCGACCCTGTCAGTGTGACCGAGTGGAACAACTCGGTGGCACCGAGATGCATAACTGTTGACAGTTACAGCAACTCGGTGAGACCGAAAAGTTCGAATCAGTTGCACCGAGAATGAAAACCAAGATCAACTTAGTGATCTCGGTATGACCGAAATGGAAGAATCGGTCAGACCGAAAATCACAAAGAAGTTTTGGAAGTTTAAGTCTATGACGAATCGGGGACTCCGAGTGCTCCTCACACAGAGTGGTTCGAATCTGACTTGATCAAATTTTGTGAGGTAGCATGAATAGAGTTTGAGACGAGAAAAGCATAGATAGCTAGAGAAGGTTCCTAGGCATTCTTGCCCATCCACTTGGCCAAAGAAAAAGAAATCAATCAATCAAATCAACGAGTGGATGTTCTTGAATGAGTAAAATATGCAACCAACATGCTCACACAATAAAATGGCAAATGAAATATGTGGCAAAGCATGCACAACCAATTCTAGTATCTATCAAACAATTGGCGATGACTAGGTCATCTATATATGAGTATATTGACTTAGGAGTCAAATGAGAACATTTGATCATGGGTCATACTCATCGTTTAAGCTCAAGTGGGGTTACCACTTTTACATAATGCATTGATGTGTTCACATCATTAGAGTTGCTTTGACTCAATTCTTAGAGTTAAGCTCCCCCTAGATGTGAGATCCCCCCTTAGGGGGATGAACTAACCTTGGGTTTTGTCGATGATGACTTCATGTAGGTGTTGAAGATGTGGATGCTCAATGTTGATGTAGATCATTTGGAGCAATCCTTTGGAGTGAGTTGCACTTTCAATACCTACATGGGTTAGTCCCACAAGGAACAAACAAGAATATCCATAGACATAAAGTGATGCACACACAAGATGATGTCCATGAAAACATTAGGTTACCTTGTCCCTTGCCTTACCAACATGAGGGTTTGTGACTCCTTGAACTAGTGCAAGATATGGAAGTTGATTGCACTTGTCCTTGCCATAATGATATGAGTGAAGAATGTTGGCGGAGTCACCCTCAAGAACACTCTAGTTCTTCTTCTTCGGGATCCACATCATCTTGATGGGAATCCTTGGAATTGTAGTTGTACTTGATG
Source organism: Triticum dicoccoides (assembly GCF_002162155.2). Taxonomy (NCBI): domain Eukaryota; kingdom Viridiplantae; phylum Streptophyta; class Magnoliopsida; order Poales; family Poaceae; genus Triticum; species Triticum dicoccoides. The sequence goes on along the minus strand of NC_041385.1, from coordinate 578,019,769 downwards.
AAGTAGAACTTGACGTAGTCTTGGGAACCCACTTGACCAAGGCCTTGGGTGCTTCTTCAAATGCATCAATCTCCTCTTGAAGCTTGTCCTTGCCTTTGTTCTTGTGGTCTTGTGGTGGAAGATCATCTTGTGATTGTGTTCCCTTGAAGGAAGTAGGATCATACTTCTCTTGTTGAGGAACAAACTTCATCTTGGGGTATTGATCTTCTTCCCACTCAACTCCATTGGCATTGAACTTTCGTTCAAAACCAACACCTTGATTCTTCCGGTGCCTTCCTTGCTTGCGTACAATTTCCTCGAATTGCTTACTCCCGGCAAGGCTCTTGTATACACCTTTCTCTATAATTCCCTTCAATAAGCTATTTTCTTGCTCAAGTGTAACTTGGCTAAGAGAATCATTAGTGGAATCAAGAGAACTACTAGAAGCAACAATATTGGATTTAGCATTATTATTGTTACTACTAGAGGAAGAATCTTTCTTGTTCTTGTTATTAGACTTGACTTGAGGCATGTAAGTAGATAAGAGTAAATGCTTGGCAATGTAAGAAGAACTTTTCTTACGGAGATCATCATTGATTGCCTTTAAGAACTCATGCTCTTGCTCAAGATTGAGCTTTTCAAAGCGTAACTTCTCATGAGCCCTTAAAAGTTCTCGATGATCTTCGAATGTAGTTTCATGAGCTAACTTAAGAGTGTTTAGTTCTTTAGTTAGATGCTCAATCTTCTCCTTATCATTGTCATTTGTTTTATCTTGATTAGCATGATTAATTGACGTTTCATCATAGTATTCATTACTAGAGTTGTCAATAAGTAAATCATCATCACCTAACAAGTCATCTTCATCACTATTAAAATCAACATACTCGGGGTGTGTTACCTTAGGACCTTTGGCCATGAAGCATCTTCCAATTCCTTCATTTGGTGAATCGAATATGTCATAGGAGTTGGTTGACGCAAGTGCTAGACCGGCAACACCTTCATCTTGAGTATGTTCGGAGTCGGAGTGATAGATTCTCTCGGAGTGATGTTCAGAGTCGGAACCGGATACCCATTCACCAACATGAGCTTGATGTCTTCGTTTTGTGTAGCTCCTTGATGACTTGTCCTTCCTTTCCGAATCCTTGCTTCTCCGAGAGGGTCTTCGTTCATAACGATCATCTCTACTCCTTCTTTCTCTTGGTGGTGATTCTTCTCTTCTATTTCTTCCTTTTGGAGAATCTTCTCTTCTTTTGTAGGGTGCCGTACACTCATTGGAATAGTGTCCAGGTCTCCCACAATTGTAGCAATTGCGCTCTCGACTAGAAGATCTTTTGTCATTGTAAGACCTTGACTTAGAGCTTCTTTCTTTGCTTCTACTCTTGTAGAATTTGTTGAAGTTCTTCACCATTAAGCTCAATTCTTAATTGAAGGTTTGTTTCTCACTTGATGATGTGGGGGCTTCACATGAGGCTTTGTAATCACTACTTGACTTGTTGTGAAGTTCCTCCTTATCCTTGAGTGACATCTCATGAGCAACAATTATTCCAATGACTTCCGTTGGCTTGAGACCTTTGTAATTTGGCATCATTTGGATCAATGTGCACATGGTATCATATTTTCCATCCAATACTCTTAGGATCTTTTTGATGATGAATCTATCGGTCATCTCTTCACTTCATAAGCCGGCAATCTCATTTGTGATAAGAGCAAGCCTAGAGTACATTTCAGCGACACCTTCACCATCCTTCATTTTGAACTTGTCAAGCTGATTTTGGAGCACATCCAACTTGGATTCCTTGACGGAGTCGGTACCTTCATGCATGTCAATCAAAGTATCCCAAATTTCCTTTGCATTCTCAAGAGGGCTGATTTTGTTGAATTCTTCGGGGCACAAGCCATTGAAGAGGATATCACAAGCTTGAGTGTTGTATTGCAGCATCTTCAATTCATCCGCACTTGCTTCACGGTTTGGCTCTCTCCCATCAAAGAATTCACCTTGCAAGCCAATACAAACAATAGCCCAAACGACAGGGTTATGTCCGAGAATATGCATTTTCATCTTATGCTTCCAACTAGAAAAATTAGTGCCATCAAAGTAAGGACCTCTACGGTGATAATTTCCCTCGCTAGACGCCATACTCTCCTAGCTTGTGAAACCAAGGCTATGACCACCAAAAGCTATGGAAATCAAAGAAAATGGAGACCAAAGCTCTGATACCACTTGTAGGACCTTGAAGTATGTCTAGAGGGAGGGGGTGATTAGACTACTTGACCAATTAAAAACTTAACCTTTTCCCAATTTTAGACTTTGGCAAATTTTTGCTATCTTTGCACAAGTTAAGCAATCTTCACACAATTCAAGCAAGCATGCAAAGAGTATATCAGCAGCGGAAATTAAAGCATGCAACTTGCAAGAATGTAAAGGGAAGGGTTTGGAGGATTCAAACGCAATTGGAGACACGGCTGTTTTTGTCGTGGTTCCGATAGGTGGTGCTATCGTACATCCACGTTGATGGATACTTCAACCCACGAAGGGTAACGGTTGCGCGAGTCCACGGAGGGCTCCACCCACGAAGGGTCCACGAAGAAGCAACCTTGTCTATTCCACCATGGCCGCCGCCCACGAAGGACTTGCCTCACTAGCGGTAGATCTTCACGAAGTAGGCGATCTCCTTGCCCTTACAAACTCCTTGGTTCAACTCCACAATCTTGTGAGAGGCTCCCAAGTGACACCTAGCCAATCTAGGAGACACCACTCTCCAAGAAGTAACAAATGGTGCGTTGATGATGAACTCCTTGCTCTTGTGCTTCAAATGATAGTCTCCCCAACACTCAACTCTCTCTCACAGGATTTGGATTTGGTGGAAAGAAGATTTTAGTGGAAAGCAACTTGGGGAAGGCTAGAGATCAAGATTCATATGGAAGGAATGGAATATCTTGGCCTCAACACATGAGTAGGTGGTTCTCTCTCAGAACTGGTAAGTTGGAAGTGTAGGTTTGTTCTGATGGCTCTCTCCACGAATGAAGAGGAGGTGAAGGGGTATATATAGCCTCCACACAAAATCTAACCGTTACACACAATTTACCAAACTCGGTGGGACCGAATCAACAAACTCGGTCGGACCGATTCAATAAACCTAGTGACTGTTAGTGATTTCGGTGGGACCGACATGCAACTCGGTAGGACCGATATGGTTAGGGTTAGGGCATAACATAATCTCGGTGAGACCGATTACACAAACTCGGTGAGACCGATTTTGGTAATTAGCTAACCAGAGAGTTGGTCAGGTAAACTCGGTGGGACCGATTCGCTCTTTTCGATGAGACCGAAATGTTACGAAAGGGAAACAAAGAGTTTACATTGCAATCTCGGTGGGACCGATCGCTCACTTCGGTTAGACCGAAACGTTACGAAGGGAAATAGAGAGATTACAATCCCATCTCGGTGAGACCGAGAGACCGAGATCCCTATCGGTGATACCGATTTGCCTAGGGTTTGTGGCAGTGGCTATGACAATTGAACTCGATGGCGCCGGATATAAAGAATCGGTGGGACCGATTTTGACTTTGGGTTTAGGTCATATGTGGATGTGAGAAAGTAGTTAAGGGTTTTTGGAGCATATCACTAAGCACTTGAAGCAAGAGGCTCATTAAGCAACACCTCATCCCTCCTTGATAGTATTGGCTTTTCTATAGACTCAATGTGATCTTGGATCACTAAAATGTAAAATGTAGAGTCTTGAGCTTTTGAGCTTGAGCCAATCCTTTGTCTTTAATATTTTGAGGGATCCACTTTCATCATCCATGTCATGCCACTCATTGAGCTTTCCTGAAATCTTTGTCTTGGAATAGCATTAGCTCAATGAGCTATATGTTGTTATGAATTACCAAAACCACCTAGGTATAGTTGCACTTTCACCTTCCCAATGGCTTTTCTAAAGTGATTCTGAATAATGTCTTTTTTCTGGTCATGGCTCGTAACCCAACCATTATTGTGCTTAATACGATGGATGAAGTTCCTTCTCCGTCGGTGGTTGATTCGAAGGTGAAAGAAGCGAGTATTTGCATCCCCTTCTTTGAGCAACTTAATTCTTGAGCTTTGTCGTTTCCTTGCCCTCTCAAGAACTCCCAGGGCCACAACCTTTCTCTTAAGATCCTTTCTCAGAATCCATTCGCCCGTCGACAGTGCCTATGCTCTTGCGCGATGCCAACACGGAGGATGATCTCAAGGGCCATGTGAAGTTGGATTTTGTGGTTCGAGAAGATGGACCTGCTCCACTTGCGAAGGCATTGGCTCGTCCTCTTAAGCTTGTGGAAAAGCACCTGATAGGGCTCGGAGTGGCTGGTTTCCTCAGCCTCAGCCCAGGCGTCCTGGACGATTTTCTTGAAGTTGGGCATTTTAATCCAGAAGTTCTCGAACCGGGAAGATCTTGGTCGTTTTGGTCCCTTATCACTAGCCAAGAGGAGTGGGCAATGGTCCGAGAGTGAGCATGAGAGCGCATGGAGAATGTGTGTGCCGAAATCGAGATCCCAATCCTCATTGCAGAAAAAATAGTCTAATTTGCTCAAGGCCGGGTTAGTCTGCTCGTTGCTCCAAGTGAACTTTCTATTCTGTAGATGGATTTCTTTCAGCTCACAGGAGTTAAGGGCATTCCGAAAGCGCACCAGGCGAGATAGATCAACATTTGCACGGTTTTTGTCTCGGGCACGATAAACTTGGTTGAAATCTCCCGTAACGAGCCATCTAGTGCCCCGAGGAGGTTTTATGCTCACAAGCTCTTGGAAGAAAGAGTATTTCAGATTACTTCTAGTAGGCCCATAAACAGAAGTGAGCTTGAAGGACACGATAGAGATATTCGCGGAGATGCAAAATGTGCCAATGTGGATGTTGTCCACCGTCATTTGTTGCTCCGTCATTTCCCTCTTCCAATAACTGGGGTTATGATCATTTTTTTCTAGAGAGAGAAATCTGTTTTCTTTCTGGTTGAGGTCTTGCGGATGACTTGTCAGACCTCCTATACTCAGGGAAGCGACATTTTGGTGGATGGGGGCCTGGCTTCCGTTTTTGGAAATGATTCAAAAATCATATTTCCAAGTTTCAAAAAATTCGAAAAAAACTGCGAAAAATTGTACATATTCACCATGGATCTGTGAATTTTAGTTCAAAAATATTATGGTTTGCAAGCTGCACACAAAAATAGTCCCGGTCAAACAATAAAAAAAGATTGGCCCATTTTCATGTACATATTTGTTTTCTTTGTCTACTCCACTTATGAAAGTATATTGTCGTGAAAATTTTCTTGAACGTGGCATATGTGTATTTGTGTATGCACAAAAAATCTCGATTTTTTTTGCGTTGTAGAAAAATATTTTTCTAGATCCACATAGAGCCTGTCCACCATTGGGCATTTCCAGCTAGCCAACCCTTAACCCCTAAAAAACCCCTAGCCAACCCTTATAGCTCCGCGTCGCGTTATAGCGCTCACGCGAGTGCTGTATGGGCAGGCCCAATAATTCTTCACCCGCTAGCTCTTGACTCGGTCATTAAGTTCCTCGATAGCATTTCCTATACAACGCCTTAAGCGCCCGTTACTTCAGTTTTCGCAAACGGGCACCCCCCCCCCCACCACCACCACGTCAGGAAAGCCCATTTAACCTTTATTTCAGTTGTAACCTGCAGAAAGTGGAGCGGCGAGTGATTCGAACCCACACCCTCCTCGTTTAGTGTCAGATTCGGTAGCCAACCAGAAAACTTGCCCCGATGTGATTAGTTACATCCTTTTTTTTAAACACGTGACCTTTTTTTATAAAAAAATGATTAAATTTTTTCAAAATTTGGTGATCTTTTTGAATTTGTGAACATTTTCAAAATTCACGATTTTTTTTGCAAAGTGATTAACATTTTTCAAAATTGTTGATTTTTTTAAATTCATGTTTTTTTCCAAATTTCATGAATTTCTCTTTCAAATTTGTGATTTTTTATTCAAAATTGATGATTTTTTTTCAATTCAATGATTTTTCTTATTTGCATTTTTTAAAATTCGATGAACTTCTTAAAAATTTGTATTTTTTCCAAAATTACTGAACATTCTCAAATTTATGATTTTTTTATTTCAAATTGGCCGAACTTTTTATGAATTCCCTTTTACTATTTTTTTCTTTCAAAATGTCAACAGTCAACGGTGACTCCTCAACCCATGACCGAGCAAACCGAATTTGTCTTTTTAGGGAACCAGTGAATGACCTTCCTCTTGGGCAGACCATGAGGGATGGTGCACGAGCGTCCTTTCTCCTAATCGGTGCTGAAGTCACCGATTAGGAGCTCCCTTCCTCGCTCCCCTGCTCGTCCACTCGGCTCTCTCGATCACTGCCAGTCATTTTAGCTCGGCTTGCTCCCTCTCTAGCCGGCACGAGTCCGTTTGCTCCTAGCTTAGGAAAAAAACTAATCACTATTTTTTATGGTTTCTGAAAAGATGTTCATCAAACCGGAAATGTTTGTTGATGTAAATAATGCTTGTAATTTTTGGAAAAAATAGAAAATTTGAAATAAAATCATGAATTCGAAATTTGTTAAACAGTTGGACAAAAATGTTCACTAATTCAAAAAAATTGTTCATCCTTTAAAAAAATTCATGACAAATTCAAAAATGATGGAAAATTCAAAAGTTGCACAAATTAGAAAAAGATTCATGAAAATTAAGAAAAGTTTGCAAATTCAAATTTTGTTCATTAGTTTCAAAAAATCTTTGCTAATTCAATAAAGTTCATCAAATTCAAAAACCAATATATATATATATATATATATAATTTAACAAAGATTAGAACAACAAAAGGAAAAAAGTATAAAATAATAATAAAGAAGAAAAATTAAAATTAAAAAGGAATAATAAAAAGGAAAGGAAAGGACAAAAACCCTAGAAATTAAAACCAAAAGAAAACAACAACAACAACAACAAACTTAAAATGGGGAAGCATTTAGAAGATTCCAGAATTAGTATCCATGAAAAATTGGAGAGAGAAGAAAAAAGGTAAATGGATCTCCTCAAAACTGGCGCTACAAGCGCTAAATAGGAATCGCTATGACCTGTGTTTCGTTTGCCACTTGCGGGTAGTAGGCCGCTGGCCTCAATAGTCCAGTAGCCCAACACAAGGGAGTACACATGATGATATATGCAGCCCTAAGGGAATTGGGTTGCTCTCATAAAACAAGCCCGAGGTAGACTGTCCTACATGTTGGGCTTAACAATATCAATAAATGGAGACGAAGTTTTTAAACTTTAATTCATATGCACCCGGGTGAGCATTAAATTCCAAAAAGATAGTAAAAGGATTGCAAAAACGAAGGCTCACAATCTTGTCAATTTTTCACATTCTCTTGATCAAGGTCGCCGCATGTGGCTAGAACAATTGCATGATCAATACGTATCCCAATGTTTATTTCTTTTGATCAATAATGTTTGGCGGGACTTTTTAAATAGATATGAATCTTTTTCACAAAAAAGCTTGCCAGATTCTTAGAAAAGTAGACTTATGCACATAGTGAAACAAAAAAAAGCTTATGCACGTAACAGATGTGTGATTCCTCACTTCTCACTTTTTCACAAAGTTGGAGCTGGTTTAGGGTGTCTTTGGTTCAACATCTCGACCCAATTTTTGCAATACAAAAGGCAGTTAAAGTAAAATTTCAACCACATGATCTGGAACTGTGCAACTTCCACGTAGTGCAAGTCTCGGAGTCACCAGACCGCAGCTTCCATCATAATGAGGACTGGTATTTGATGAACACTACCCCACACCCCCTTCCGTGTCACCGATGGGTCTTATCAGTTCATTTTTCCTCATCCTTAACGCTGCATCCATCTACCGAACAACCCACCCACACACAAACATCGCGTGAGTGAACAAGTCCGCCTTCCAAGTAGGGGTTACGTGTGTCGTTGCCACTTTGGCTAGCCCTCCGCTGCCACGCCGCACCTTCGATCCACTCTCAGTTTCGTCCCGCCCCTCCAGCCTTCGGCTCTCCTCGATCCGCCCTCTAGGAAACCTCCCCTAGCTCCACCCCGCGCACCGTTCCTCTCCTCTCTTCTCCCATATCCCTCCCTCCTTCCTTCTTTCCAAAACGATCATTGAAATATCCACCAATGTACAAATTGCTACTTTACGGTCAATCAACATATAAACGGCCAGCCTTCAGGGACATTATATACCGTTTCTACCAAATTTACAGTTTCACAGACATTGCAACCAAACAACTTTTGAGCTTTCCCATATTTCTTAACTCACAACAACTTTCTCATACACTTGTGCTGGGCTACTGACCAAATTTACAGTTTCACCATCAGGTTTTTCCGAATCCATAGATCAACCAAACGGAGAATGCTGACTCATGTGCTTTGTTCGCTATTTTAAGTTTTAAACCCTTGTATTTTTAAAAAGTTACTACTACTCATCAATCGACAGTACGACCATGAAATCTTCTAGAGCTAGGAATAAAAGCATGCGTGAAGACTGCTTTGCGATGGATGAGGACTTGATGCACGCGCTAGTGCATTGCTCTCATGCCAAATTATTTTGGGAACAAGCATATGAGTTACTTGGTGTTCGTAGACCTCACTTGCACCCAGATACATGGTCCAGAGATATAATTTGTGACACTCAGTTCACAGATATTGAAAGAGCTCAAATGATCTCCATTATGTGGGCAATATGGCACTCCAGGAACAGAATTACTCATGATGGAGAACAGCTTGACCCTCTTATAACAGTGAGACGCATCAGAGAAGACTTGGCGGTGCTTGATATTCCTTCTGCACATGCTTCGGTCCTCCCTGGACATGGTTGGCGGCCGCCAGATGTGGGCATTGTGAAAATTAACACTGATGCCGCTCTCAGCATGGATTCAGACAAGGTAGGAGCAGGTGGTGTGGCACGCTCTGACTCTGCCTTGTTGGGAGCTTGGAGTAAACCACACGTTGGGGTAACGGATCCATTCATCGGTGAGACCCTGGCAATTCGTGATGGTGTTATCTTTGCTACTCTACGGGGTTTTTCACATGTGATAATGGAGACAGACTGCCTGGAGGTCGTCCACCTCTGGAACACTCGCCACGATATCTTTCTATAGTGGCACCTTTATTGTTAGAAATTGGAGAGCTAGCTTTCTCTTTTTCTTCTTTTGTTATTCAACATGTAAACAGATCAGCCAATGTGCCGGCCCATCTTTACGCGAAGCATGCTTGCTCGTTGATGGTCATCGAAAGTTGAACTGGTTCTAGACCTACCTTCCTACTCACCAGCCTATTGGCTGATGATGCTAGGAGCTCTTTTGTTGAATAAAGGCTCTGAAAAAAAAAAAGACTGCTGTACAAATTCATCCGTATGGAGCAGCTCGCGGTCGCCATAGCAATTGCCAAACCTCCCACCGTTTGCACAGCCGCGCGCGGCGGAGGCCAGCAGAGCAGAACGGCAGAGTCGTTGCCACCCACCATGTGCAATTGCCGGCTGCCGCCCGAATAATTCGCCGGTCCAGCGCAGCGACGGGCCCCGCACCAACTCCCCCCACCCCACGTACCGGCGCCGGAAATCACTCGCGCACGCGCCATGAACCCAAGCCAGCCACGCGACAGCCGGCCGTCCTCCCGTTCGCCAGCTTATATTAGGCAGGCCGGCCTAATCGCAGCTGTATATAAGCCGCTCCCACGCTTCTCCGTCGAAGCACCAACACCGGCGTCAATCAACAGCAACAAGGCGCCTTCCTCGCCCTCCTCAAGCAAGCGAGAAGCCAAGTCACGAAGATGGCAGGGCAGTTGAAGGCCAAGATCCTCGCCGCGGCCGCCGTCGCCGTGGTCGTCGCCTCGTCACTGGTCGGCACGGCCTCCGCGGCCGACGCGCCCGCCGTGGCGCCCACCTCCGGCGCCACCGCCGCGCCGCCCACCTCCGGCGCCACCGGCGCCGCCCCGGCCTTCGCGGCCGTGTCGGTCGCGGCCGCGGCGTTCAGCTACCTCTTCTGCTAGGCGTGCGTCCATATGGCGCCCGGTTGGTGCCGCGGTGCGCGCGCGCATGCTATTCTTTTCTGGGATTTGTTGTTGTGGATTCATGAACGTTCCGGTGCAATTTCGTTTCTTGGTTCGAGGTCTGTAGTTGATCGTGTGTGTACAGTGACGATATTGAATTGAATTCATACGTTTCATGTTCATTCGTTTGCGACTTGCACGTGGTAAAAATCTGGCGGGTTTCTCCGTGACAGCCTACTTGAGTTTTTTTTTCTTGTGCATACAGGATCTCAACTCTCACGAACTCTGTTGACTGTGGATACACCTCTGTTACGGACCATGTGGTAGCCGGAACAGCTAGAGTTATAAATCAGCAGCGATTTATTAGTTGTTGATCTCCAGTGCTGTTTTCTTCAGGGAAAAAACCTAAATACTAGATAGTGTAGATGCACTATTTGGCGAAGCCGAGCGCACGCACTCGAGCCACTTGATGCGGCTCGATCTCCCGACAAGTGCAGCTGGTGTGACGCATGTGACTATTAACACAGATGATGGTAGCATGTGGGGACCATGCCCTCGTGCATATGGATAGCGGGCGCCTATTCACATGCATGTTTTGACGTTGCTCGTTTATTCCGTTTCAGTTTTTTCAAAAAGCTACAGTATTTGAACCGAGTGTCAGAACTAAGAACTATTTTCACCCTTGGATTTCTCATGACCAGCCCTTCAAGACTAGGGGGTTGTTTGGTGGATGTCCTGCACGCAGCGGCAGCTGCACGCAGCTATCCGGCCGCACCCGAGTTGCATGGTGATGCGTGCAGTTTGATTTGCAAAAGCGCTAAAGCAGTGATACATAGTGTAATACAGAGAGATACACTGCGTCGGGACCGTGCAGTGGGCTCGGTCCGTGGTACTTGTCTGGCACGGACAAGAGACGTGCCCCGCGCGTGGTGCAGAGTGGGCCATCGGTTCTCTGCACGGCTGGCCCCGGTCGTCTGAAGCTATGTATGGGACTGGGCCTTGTGGTTAGTCGCATTTGGTGCGTCTCGCACGAATTCCTTTCCCCGTCTTGGTGGTTGGTGGGCGAAGAGCAAGGTGAGCTGCGAGAACAGCACCGGCGCCGGGGCTGCTTCCTGTTCCGGTTGTCGATGCTCATGCCGAACCTCGGAGTGACGACGGAGGCGGGGTTGGACTCTGGGTGAGTGAACCCCATTGTCTTTATTTTTTCTTGGTTGAAATATAGATCTAACGAGCTCGTTCCGGTCGCCGGTGCTGCAGAACGATCTCAGCGGCAACGGGTCCAGAGGCGTGCGAGCCGCCGTTCGTTTTGGGCGAGGGCGGTGACGCTTCTCGCCGGATTCGGGCGTCGAAGCGCCCTCGCCGGACATTCGTCTGTTGGATCAAGTGGTGGACTTGGCTGATGTCCAGTCGTCCAGTGCTTCCTGCAAGAGCTTCAGTGCTGGTGGCGGAGATGTGGCATCCGCAAACCCTGGGTGCGCGACTCATGCCGTCGTCTCGCACACATCCGCCGAGTCCAGCCGCCGCAGTGCCGCGTCGGATTCCTGCACGGCATTCAGTTCTGGGGGCGTGTACCTGCCGTCAGTGCAAGACTGCGACAATACGCCGGTAGGTACTGATTTTCTGTCCTTTAGGCCAACTGTTCATTTTCCTGTTCTCAGTCATGCGAGCAACTACTGAAAAATTCATTAGGCTTGTGAATTTGGGTAGGACTCTGGGTAAAAAGTGGAGGAAACAACGGAAATCTGAATCAACCCTTCCCAACAAGTTCTTACATGTTTTGCTTCAGCACTAACCAGTGGTTGGTCGGCAAAAAATACCCGTGGCACTGCTGTAGTATGTCCCTGGTTAATTTTCAGTGACAAAAAGAGCTTGAACTGCTAGTAATAAGAAGCACCGTAATTGCGTGATTAAGTTCTTTCTGAACAATGTTGTACTGGTAGCTGATTCTCTGTTGGGATGGTGACCTTTTTAGTGTTCAAACATCGCAAGGGAAATATATACTTTGGTGGAATCCATTTGTAGAAGTTTAGTGAATTTCGTGCAGCAGTCTGAATGTAGAGTGGGTGAGACAATATAGACTGAATCAGGCTTGTCATAAAAATGGTCCTTGCACGTTTTCTTAATCATGTCTGGGTGTTCTGTTACGATTATACGCGTGCCCCGGCATTCTGTAGCCTGGTTAAATTTCATCGACCCAAAAAACGTGGTCTGGTACTAATACCACTCTCTGGTCTGAATGTATATTGTGTGTTGCTAATGTGGTATGGTCTGCAAGTGTAAGTTGAACCAGTTTATCTTGTGTTGGCATAGTTACAAATTTTGATTCGCTGGCAGAGGCGTACGAATTCTACAATCTCTATTCCTGGGTTGACAAATACAAGCTTCACAACAACACTTTCCTCATACAAATTTTCGAGGTTCGTCACAAGTGGGCGAAGCCTTATTTTAGTGGCAAGTTATGTGCGAAGCAAACCAGTACGCAAAGAAGCGAGAGTGCAAACCATTTGTTGAAAGGCTACATCCCGCCTGCATGCCCCATGAACCTTTTTGTGAAGCAATATAGCAAATTGCAGTTCGACTGAAGCTGAAGAAGGATTCCAAGAGAAGAGAACGAGGCTGGTGTGTGTTGAAGAAAAACTTAACGCAACTAGATAAATCATCTATTTTCTGTTTTGCATCCTCGCTAACAGATTTGTTTGTGTGTTTTAACAGGGCGGGGTAGTTCTCCGATACAATTACCCTTTGGAGGAGCATGCAAGTAAAGTCTATACCCGGACAATGTACGAGATGTTTGGCCAGGCTTTGTATCGCTCTGGTAGGTATGATGTTGAGGAAGTTGAGCGGGGCATCACCTACCACGTGCGACATGTTGAAGCTGAGAAGCGAGAGAAGTGGTGCCGTGAAATGCATGTGGTCAGTGTCCATGATGGCTGTGCTAGGTACACATGCGAATGTGGGCTCTTCGAGCACATGGGGATGCTTTGTTGCCATGCTATCAAGGTTGTTCCTAACTTACCCCCGACCGATTATAGCAGCTTCGCTATAAACATTTTCTTCAGAATGATTTATCCAGGTTTCCATCTTCAGGTTGTAATGTTCTTTCTTCCCCTTCCTTGTATGCAGGTTTTAATTCATTTGGGAGTGAGAAAAATACCCAGATTCCATGTCATGAAAAGGTGGACAGTAGATGCCCGCGACAATTCGCCACTTCACCTTCTCCATTACCAAAAGGATCAAGGGCCTCCGCGGTTATCCTCCTACAGGCATACAGCACTACACCTGACCGTGCTCGAGTTTGTCCAGCTTGGTGATAGCAATGTTGATGCCTTTGATAGAGCAATGGACATCTTGATTGCAGGCAAGGCAGAGCTGACTGTTTTGGCGGCGGTCAAGGATGGCAAAAGTTTGGTGGACCAAACTCAAATTGGGGAATCAGCCAATCCCACTCAAAGGATGGGCACAAATTCTTCGCACCCAGACGACATGTGTTCTCAGATGTTCATCTCCACTGAGTGTGGGCTTAGTTCAGTTTCTGGTGAAGCTGGCTCCAGTATGTCACTGTTGACGTTGCTGCCGTCTGATAGGAAGAAGCAGAAGGGTAGGCCAACCACAGCGAGGGACAAACCTGGATATGAGGTCAAGGACGCGCGATCGAGGTTTTGTACGGTTTGTAGGGAGAAAGGGCACCCCGCAGGGGTGATCTTCCGAAGAAACCTCGCAAAATCCCTACCTGCGGCAATTGCGGTGTAGCTGGGCACAAAAAAACCAGTTGTTTCAACCCAGTCTTGCCGTTTGTGAAGCGGCCTCGCGACGGGCCAGTAGAGTGATGTTTGGTTCAACGCTTGAAGCAGGTACTCCCTCCGTTCGGAATTACTTGTCGCGAAAATGGATGTATCTAGAACTAAAATACGTCTAGATACATCCATTTCTGCGACAAGTAATTCCAAATGGAGGGAGTAGTTGAATCCAAAAATCCAATCCAGAGTAGTTCGATTTCCTGCATTTATGCTTAATTTGGGACTGTGATCTGTTTTTCCAATAAGCTTTGTGCCTTGCTGGATGGCAGTTTAATTTGAATTCATGCTATTACTCTTATCCTTGGCGTGTGATTTTCATTTTCCAATAAGGGATGTCACAACTTTATTTGACTGTCAAATTGACTTAGTGCTGTTATTCCTATATTTCCTGCTTTGACGTGCCTCCATAGGAATTAAAAAATGTTTGATGTGCTTTCTCGTTGTGTGGTTGCCTCCGTCCTGCGTCAGATTCAAAACTGGATGATGATTTCGAAAACACAAAGCAATCAGCATAAACTGCAACATCTAGTGGATGGGCGTACAGATCACAGACTTACACCCTGGTTCGGGCACTTGTAAAAACGGACGCCGGGGTTCCGGTCTGTGCCGGAGACAAACCATCTAGTCCTCGTCCCAGCACACCTCGGGCACAGGATCAATGGCAGCGGTGGCGGGGGTGCTCGGAGACAACGAGAGGAAGATGAGCTCTGGGACATCGCGGCACGGCGACGACGACGAAACGAGGGAACTCGGGATGCTTGTGCGCGTGTTTGAAGCAGAACGTGCAAAACGATATGTAGGAAAAAGCTGGAAACTGCAGGCAACGAGACAAGCTGGCCGAGAATCCAAACCCTCTGCTTTTTGCTTCGCGAGGCAAGGCAAGCGCTTGCCCAGGAACCAAACGTGCCCGTACTGTCCACGGCCGGCTGGTGCATGGGCCTTAAATACATGCAGGTGGATGCAATGTTTACGTTATACAGTGTTCATGCAACGGTAGTATTGTGTACTCCCGTCTGTACATGTGCAGTGCTAGCGTCAGGCGAGTCAGTCCGGCTGTCAGTGCATAGTACATCTAATACACCGAATACGAACCATTACGCACGTCGGCGGTGCTCTATACTCGAAGTAGCACTTCCAGCGAGTCCTAATCGCGACTCTTCCGCAGCCGTGGATGCGCTGCGTGCAGCTGCCGCTGCGTGCAGCGATGGACTTCTCGTTGTTTGGTTTAAAACTAAGTTTGTCAAAACTTGCCACACCTAAGGTTAGGCAAATTTGACCAACTTAATTGTGCGTTTGGTTCAAGCCACATCTTAGTCAAGCCACACTATGGTCCCAAATCACATACACACAAGAAGTGTGACAAAATTCCCTTAGGCTTGCCAACTTGTGGCTCTCATTTTGAAGAACTAACCTTAAGCAAGTTTGGCAACATTGTATGGCAAAGTGTGGCACTCCTAGGCCTAGAACCAAACAACCCCTAGATATCATATGAATATATTTTGATGATTTTTTTTTCAAAATCAACTTTGATTCTAGATGAGGCAATTTTAATGCTAAACAAGAGCAACTTTGATACTTGATGAATTGCACCGTGTGTATTAGTGAATTCGCCTAGTGGCCGAATATCCAATTCTGAGCTCGGGCTCATATGTACCCGCTCAAGAAACAATTCACAAAAAAATTCAAAAAAATCTAATTTTTTGTGCAAGGCAGATAATTTGGTGCCTGGCGTGCGCTCCAAATTTCAGAGCATTTGGACATTTGATTAGCTATCAGAAAAAAAACAAATTGGGTCAAAACAGTATATGAACAATACACTATTTAATAGACTCTAAATTTTTGTTTTTTGCCGAGAGCTACTCAGATATCCAAATGATTTGAAATTTGGAGCGGACATCACGCACCTCTACCATGCCAAAAAATTGAATTTTTTTGAATTTTGCTAGTATTTGTTTTGATTCTTTTATTGAGCGTGGGTGCAGATGATCCTGGGAGCCAGAACACCTCACTCCCTAGTAACCTCCTAATTAGTTTTGTGCAGTAGTGTCATAGGTGGTTACCATGGTTGCTAATTGCATACATCGGAAACCAAGTTGTAGATAGTTTAGTTGTTTATTATATCGTGAAAGTTGCTTACAGTAGGGTGGAAAGTTGTCTAACATGGGTTCTAAGTTGTCTATCTCCGAACCAAGTTGCCTACATCGCTACGAACTTGCCTATAGGTGATCTAAATTGCCTACAATACTATGAAAGTCGTCCATCAAGGACCTAAGTTGTCTACAATGTCAAAAAGTTTTTGTGGGATCTAAATTGTCTATCATGATTTCAAAATTTGAAACTATGTGGGGATGGGGTATGAGAGTTTTATGCTTTCCTTTTCTTGGGGAGTCTGCCCACTAACGCTACTGATAGAACGAATGTTGGCTAGACAGGTCACGGCGACTCGGCGAGCTCTAAACCCCACATGGATATGTTTCTATTTTTTCTTCAAAAGCAACTTTAGTGCTAGATGAGGCAACTTTAGTGCTAAACAGAAGCAACTTCACTGCATTAAAAGTACTACCTCCGTCTAGGTGAATAAGTCATTCGCGTAGTTCTAGGTCATCGATTTAAGCAATTAAATATGTGTTATATGTCATGAAAAATATATCACTAGATTTCTACACGAATGTAGTTTCTAAATATATATTTTTTGTCGCATATAATACATATTTAGATAGTTAAATCGTCGATCTAGAACTACGCGAATGACTTATTCACCGAGACGGAGGTAGTAACTAATTAGCAACATAAGAAACATAGGTAGATAATATCACATCACCTTCATAAGCAACTTTCCTTCTACTAGAGGCAATTTTTGTGCTAAAAATAGACAACTTCACTACATTTTGTGTCCAAGTTAATTTTGACTAACATTCTCCTAACTTCCTCACTGGTACTTCTAAGTTTCCTATTGTTCATGCTCATTTGTCATTGCTTCTCAATTGCCTACAATACCATGAAGTCGTCTACGTTGCTGCTCTGTTGTCTGCTATTGCTGGTTATGGTAGGCAACTTGGTGGTGAATTTGAGGAATTTCAGAGTGTTTGTAGCAACATAGAAAAACAATGATGAGCAACTTCACAATATTGTAGGCAACTATTTTTGTAAAGTTAGGCAACCGAGCAACAATGGTAGGCAGCTAATTGCCAATAGCAGGCAACTGGACATGAATGATAGAAAATTTCATAGCATTTAGAGGCAACTGAGCATCAACCGTAGGCAACCGACCATCAAGAATAAGCAACTAAGCAACAATTAATGATACCCAAATTGGGATAATATTAGCAAAAATCACAGGTACACATAGTGCAATGAAGTTGCTTGTATGTAGCACTAAAGGTGCCTCATCTTTTTGTGCCTTTTCTCTTTTTTACGCAAAACAACCTAATAGGCAGTCTTATACTAGTCCAAAAAGAAGAGTTGCTTCTATATAGCACTAACACTTCCTCCATCGCACCCAAACTTGCCCACACAAAAAAGTTTGACAAAATCTACCCATATGAAATCTAGTTTTGAAGAACTCGTCATGATAAACCCAATGGTGAAAACGGTTCTTCGTTCTAATACTCGGTTCAAAAGTTGTAGCTTTTTGAAAAAATTGTACCCCAAATAAATGCATGTGACAAAGATCCTAGCTGGTTTCTTTTTGGATTCTGGTTTGTGACAGAATCACGTGGTCATGCGGTAGACCATGTGGTTTCCTTCCTAAAAAGGAAGGTCTGCCCGATCGCGTGAACGAGCGCCCGAGCGCTCCCTAGCCACGTCCGGGAAAAAATGCCATGGGATCATGTTCGCTCCCCTTAGCCGAGTCCATCAGAATTTTGATCGACAAAATGAACC
This sequence comes from Triticum dicoccoides, assembly GCF_002162155.2. Taxonomy (NCBI): domain Eukaryota; kingdom Viridiplantae; phylum Streptophyta; class Magnoliopsida; order Poales; family Poaceae; genus Triticum; species Triticum dicoccoides. The sequence continues at coordinate 578,002,098 of NC_041385.1, read as the reverse complement.
AGACAGAGATGGACCATGAGTGCCTTTTGGGCCCTGCAGAGTTCAGACGGCACAACTTCTAAAAATCATCAAATATCCTATTGCACAAATATTTTTGTTGTTGTTGAGGAAAAGCCATCATGACGGTTTATATTTCATGAGAAAAGAGTGATACATCATTTGTTAATACATCAACTAAGAATCCCAGAGGTTCAGATTTCCAAACAATGGTTCGCGTCAGCTCCGAGTTCCTAGCCACTACATCTGTCACCATATTGGTCTCCCTAGGACAATGAGTAAAAACTATGAAAATAAAATTACTAGCTAGAAAATAACATTCTTCATAAATCGCGCTGCTAGCTCAAGCGAATTCCCGCTATTCTGCATGATCTCAATGACCTCCATGCAGTCCGCCTCCACATGTATCTTGTTACACCCAACCTCATTCTCGAGTATGAGTCCATCTCATAGTCCTCTTGCTTCCGTCGTCGGCGCATCTTCCACGAAGGGTATATTACTACACGCAACTGCAATGAAGAAGCCATGATCGTCGCGAAGCACTGCACCTGTACTTCCTGTGCCATTATCATAATCGAAGGTGGCGTCAACATTTAGTTTGACGATCCCCTCTGCTGGTTTACTCCAGCCGTGCCTCTTAATCTTTGCGCTCTTCAACTTTGCCTGTGAGAAATTTTGCACAAGTGTTGAGATTGCCTGAGCCGACCTGGCTGTTTTATACATATATTCTCCATGTGTGTATTTATAGTGCTCCCACCATACATACCAGGTTGTAGTTGCTATGCTAAATTTGATATTTTTAGGGGAATGCTAAATTTGATTTTTGGGACCGGCTTTCCTTCCAAGTCGATCTTTATAACTCTATTTTAGTCTGCAATTAGGTGAAAATGTCAGATATAAAAACTTAAGATCCATAAGCAGCGACATATATAAAAACATTTTATGAAATTACAAACATGTTTTTTTTTGAAATTTCATGAAAATTGTGATTTAAAAAATGTAAACATTTATTGAAAATGCAAACACAATTTTAAATTCAAAGTACTTTTGAACATGTGACATTTTGTTACCAAATTTGTGTTTTTTTATTCCAGCAATTATTTGGAAATGTGAACAAACTTTGGAATTACACAGACACATTTTTGATAATTCGGTATTTTGTGAAAAACGAATATCTTTTGAAAGTCTGCACATTTTTTGGAAATGTGTTTTTTGAAAATTGTGAACAAAATTTGATTTTTTTTTGAAAATATGTTTTTTAAATTTTGCGAACAATTCTGAAGTTTCATTTTTCTTTTGAGAAAAAATATGTGAACACAATTTTAAAGACCTGAACAATTTTTTGACATCCCCAAACATTTTATGAAAATCAGTTTTTTCAACAAGATTTTTTTTTAAAATTTATGAGTTTCAGGAAAAGAGGAAAAATATGAAAGACAAAAAAAACAAAAGAAGGAAAATAGTAAAACCAAGAAAAAGAAGCTTCTAGAATGTTCCTACAACCAGTGAAAAACCAAACATGAATACTTAAAAAACGCCGCACTACACTGGATACACATTTTGGCCTATAGTTACCCATGTCATCTCGCATGCTACAATTGGGCAAGTTCCCCATGCCACATTGCGACCCAAGTAGTAAGTAATTCGACACAAAAACACATCTGCCTTTGTCTTACTGTTCCTTGCTGAACATCCCACCATAATGAGGGATAATCCATGGCTAAAACATGCTCTTAGGACCTGTCCGGATCCTCTCCAGCTCTCAAATTCGTGAACTCAACGCACTAAGATGCTTCGAATGTGTGAGCTCCACGGAACTAAATTCAAGAAGCTGAGTCCTTCCCAAGTGTAAAAATGAGAAGACAGGAAAGCTCAGCTTCACGAAAATGAAGAGCAAGAGTTTAGCCAAAGTTACAGTTCGATTTGCCACTACAAAAGTAAACATGTCACCGCTGCACCCCATATCGCTACAAGTGCTTCTCTCCCACGTCCCCTGAATTGGTACGTTGTACCCCCTCGCCTGCTCATCTCTCTCCCTCGACATATCCCCTCGCCCGCTGCTAACCCTAGCCAGCGCCCAAAGTGATGTCGAACATGCTAGAACTCCCCTAGCTAGGTTGCCGGCCCATGGCAAACCGGGAGAAGCTGTCGCTCGAGTGGAACGTCGGCTGATCACCAGGAAGAGCCCAAAGCTAGTGAGAGAAGCCAAAGTTGTGGATTTGGAGAAGCTAGGAGAGGTTCCAAACATGCCCTTAGTCTTTCCTGCCAAACTCGTATGCGAGACCTAGCCAATAAAACCACCCCATGGGAGGAAGGATGAAAGTCGACAATAGTGCTAAGAGTAAGATAACCATATTTTGTATGACCTCTAGGCAAAGTTGTGAAGTCGATGAATTTTGATGGGTGTGGCAAGGCCTATATTTTGGTCAAAAAAATTGGCCTAATTTCAGAACGGTTCATATTGTTCTTAAAGAATAATGTTCACTTGCTATCATAGGTCCTGTTAAAATGGTGGAAAGCCTTCTTTCTTATGCATGGACCATTTTTTGTTTGAACTATTTGACTATCGGCAATCATTTGAAAGAAATTTGAGGCCAATCCCCCTCCCCC
>NC_041385.1:577969878-577998922 GCF_002162155.2 Triticum dicoccoides | reverse complement strand
AAATTCGAAGTGCAAAACTCTTTTACAAAACCGGAGAACCCCTGGATAGAGTAGCAATCAAGCGCTAAGCAGGGACGTGCTTTGAGAAATCATCGTCCGTGAAGAGAGTGTGACTTTGATTGATTATTCAACTGCGGAATTACCAAGTCCTAACTAGTCGCGATCCACGGCCTGAAGCTAGACTGATGCTCTGTCCTCCCTGTTCTTTCACATCGACTTGATCTTATATGACATGACATCAAGGTATAAATGATCTCAGCCCAAAGAGTTTTACACTGCGTTTGGATGTATGTATTCAGGCTCCGAATTGTGAATTGATTTTGGGAGGTTCCAATTCAGCTGTTTGGATGGCCTTTGTATTGGCAGGTGGAAACGTATCTCAATACAGAGCGTGATTTTCCCCACTTGTGCACGTTGCTCGTGAATACTGAGCCTGAGGCCTCCGATTTGCTCCGAAACGCTCGCTCCCGCAAAACGTACCGCTTCGTCTCGCCGAGGAAAACAGACATCCGTGGAGGTCCCCCACCGCCACCCATGGAGCTCCACCCTCGTCCCTCGCTCGCCGGACTCTAAGGACCCCCTCCCCCGTCGCCGAGGGGCAGGGAGATCTGCCGCCGCGCTCGTCCCTCCGAGCCTCCCCGCCGCCCGTGGAGGAGAGGAGTAGGGAGCTCCGCCGCCGCCCTCGTCCCTCGCTCTCGTCGGCTTCAAAGGAACCCCTCGCTGCCCATGGAGATGGAGGAGAGGAGCAGGGATCTCTGTTGCCGCCCTCATCCCTCGTGCTCGCCGGCCTCCAAGACCACCCCCAGCTGCTACTACCAGCCCCTCCACGAGCACCACGCTGAGGCGCGCTAAGCTGTAACCTGTAAGCGCCCTTGCTAGATCCTTCGATGTGTGTCCTGCTCGCTACACAGTACACACTTCCAATGTTAATACGAAGCTCTATTTGTTAATTATTAGGTTATTGGTGTTTAAGTCTGAAGAACTATTTCTGGGTAAAATAGGTAATTAGGGATGTAAGCTTTGAGTCTCAAGCACTTCCCATTCCCTGCTACCTTTTCTCCCTACCATCATATGCTTTGAATAATAGTCATATTTTGTACAGATTTTGTTTTAAAGTATGTTGAACAAAGCATAATCTTCTAATTCATCTGAATATACAAATTCGAGAGTTTGTCATCCAAACACGATTTGGTATTGAAACCTCATTGAGATTCAATGAGCCAATTCAGTGGACAACCAAACAAGTGAATTTGTATCCCTGTCCATTTCAATTTCCTTGCTGAATTGGTATTCCAGCCAATTCAATACGGAGCCTTTCAATACAGACATCCAAACAGAGCGGCAAAATAGGTACTCCCTTCGATTCAAATTAATTGTCGCTGTTTTAGTACAAAATTATATTAAAGCAGCCACAATTTATATGAATTGGAGGGAGTACATAACCATTTTAGCAGTGAACGAAGATAAATATGATATGTATTAATTCATAGTATGTACTCCCTCCGTTCCAAAATAGATATATCAACTTTGTAGTAATTTTAGTACAAAGTTAAGACAAAGTTGAGTCATTTATTTTGGAACGGAGAGAGTAGCTGTGTACCAACGCCCAATACGCGCGTCAACCGATCAGAACATAACCCGTACATGGCACATCGTCAGCTAATTAAAATAGTCACCAATAAGGCGGGAACACGACTGCCGGTCCATCCAGCAGACGCACGCGACGCAGCTCAGCAGAAGAGGTACCCAACGGCGGCGGCGACGAGCGTCCCGACGGCGAAGGCCGGGGTAGTCGCGGCGGCTCCGGTGTCTGGGCTGGGAGCCGGCCCCTCGGCAGCCATGGCCACGCCCATCATGGACGAGGCCACGACGGCGGCGGCGGCGAGGATCCTGAGCTTGAGGGTGGCCGCCATTTCCGCTAGCTAGCTTCTCGGTCGATCGACGCTTGGGAATCAGTCGAAGACGTGTAAGCACTAAGTGAAGGACAGGAAGCTAGCGAGCTGGACGGTTTTGGATGGGAAGGAAGAGCGGAGCACGTCGGGTATATATAGCCGCCATTGGTAGGGCTTTGGCGTGCTGTGCTGTGGAAGGCTAGCCATGAAAAAGAGGATCATTGGCTGGATGGAGCAGCTGCTTTCGGTCTGTCCGCCTTTCACAGGCTGTGCGAGTGAGCAGTTCTTTAGGCTTTGCTGTAATCGCCGAATGGGTGATTGAGGGTGCACAATGATTAGTCGTTGTGGTTTGTTGCTTCTGATTTGCTATTTGCTGGGTTGGGCACTGCGATGTGCAACTGCCAACTGGTACGTATAGTTATTATCGATGGTGCATGTCTCGGCTCTCGTTTTCTGAAAAAACTAATCTCAATGGAAAAGCAGAAATTGAGCCGGTTTATGTGAGAAATTGAGTTAGAAAACATGATCCAATTTATGAGGGAAACTAGATCGAATACCTTAAGTTCCTTAACAACCCCCGGGGCAATACATCTTGTTGAAGCAAGAACATAGAAAAAAAATACATGTACAAAGATACAACACCATGCAAAGATCACCCTGTTGTACATCAGATGAACCAAGGAGGTTGTATTTGCAGCACAGGTGATGTCATAAGCACGTACATGGCGCCACTAGCTTCAGAGAGGGGTGCATCGAGGCAGCACATCATACTAAGAGACAAGGAGCAAACTTCAAAGTAAACACAGACGAGCTCCACTAAGTTATACCATGCATTGTAGCAACCGCGATGGTGAGACCACGAGTAGTGACGTCAATGAGTTGCGCCATCACCTAGCATGTCCATTCAACACTCAAGTAAGAGCATCTCCAACAGACACGGTAAAAAGCACGCCCGCGCGGTAAACTTACGTGTTAGCGCGCGCCGGCCGATTTCGTGTGCTCCAGTGGCAGCGGGAACTTACAGCGTGCGGGAAGCGTTAACGCGCGCGGGGGAGAAAGCGGCACGCGGTGCGGTAGATTTGGCGCGCCGCTTCGCGCGCGCCTATAAAATCCCGTGCTCGCCACGCGCACAGCACACAGCCACGCGCCCTCCCCTAGCCACCTCGCCGCTTTTTCTCGCCGCTTTTCCCACCACCACCGCGCCACCATGCCGCCGCGCCGCCGGGGGTTCTTCAGGCTACCGCGACGTCCGCGAACGCCCCAACGGCTGGTACTCCGCCGAGATCCGGTCCAGCGATGTCCGGCTCGGCCTCGGCTCGTTCCAGAGCGCGCACGAGGCGGCCCGCGCGTACGACGCGGCGGCATGGCGCTTGGACAGGCCCCGGTTTTATCTAGTTCCACAGTAGTTTTATCTATGCTATGAACTATGTATCGTATTTTATTTTATCTATGCTAGAACTATGTATCATTTTTTTTATCTATGCAAAGTTTTCATAAAAAAATGTTGTAGTATGCGCGCGTGCTGCATTTTAGCGCGCCCGCTGGAGTTGCGTGCGCGCTGCATTTTAGCGCGTCCGCTGGAGCCACCGTTGCGCGTCGCGCCAAATCAGGCGATGGGCGCGCGGCAAAGTAGATTTTAGTGCGCCGCGCGTCCGACGGCTGTTGGAGATGCTCTAAGAGGGGAAATTACCCATGACATATTTTTTTAAAAACATAAGTTTGGAAAAAAATGTTTGTGTAGTGTTGAAAATGTTGGTGCAACTTTTACAAAATGTTGATAGCACTTGAAAAAAAAGTTTCAAGATGTATTTGGAAAAAATGTTCAACACATATTCAACAACAATGTTAAAAAAAGTGATTGAAAAAATTGTTAATCATGAATTTAAAAAGTATTAAATGTGAATGAATTCTAATGTATATGAAAGATGTACGTGTATGAAAAAAAGTAGACATCAAAACATACATATGAAAAAATATTAATCGTGCATTTACCAAATGTTAAACGTGTATAGAAAAACTTTTCTGATGACGTAGGGGTTCACGCAGCCGCTCCTCCACTAAAAAATAAGGGTTCCTCCCATGTCTGGTACTTTTGCTCCCGTTGCAACGCACGTCTCCTTTGCTAGTTACACAAATATAATCTTTACGGTTATGCTAAAATTGATACTTTTAGTGGAATCCTAAATTCAAATTTTCGGACCGGCTTTCCTTCCAAGTCGATTTTTAAAACTACAACTCTATTTTAGTGTGCAATTAGGTGAAAATGTTAGATATAAAAACATAAGATCTATAAGCAGCAACATATATAAAAACATCTTTTGAAATTACGAACGTGATTTTTTTAAATTTCTTGAAAATTATGTTTTGAAACATGTTCAAAACATTTATTGAAAATACAAATAAATTCAAACAATTTTTGAACATGTAACATTTTGATACGAAATTTGTGTTTTTCTAATTAAAAAAATTATTTGGAAATGTGAGCAAACTTTGGAAAACAAACAAACTTTTGAATAATTCATTTTTTTTGAAAATCAAATATATTTTGAAATTCCGAACGTTTATTGGAAATGTGTCTTTTGAAAACTGTGGACAAATATTGGAAAACGAAAACATTTTCTGAAAATCTGTTTTCTTATTTGCAAATTTGTTTGAAGTTTCAGTTTTTTTAAACGTGAATACAATTTTTTATAAATAAAAATTTCGTAAAAACATGAAAAAATTAATGTCCCCAAACATTTTATCATAATATGTTTGTTTTTAAACAAGAACATTTTTAAAATTTATGAGTTTCGAGAAAAGAAGGAAAATATAAAAGAAACTGATAAAACCAAAAAAGAGAAAAACAGTATGAAAACGAAACAGCAAAACCGAAAAAATGAAGCTTCTAGAATGTTCCTAAAACCAATTGAAAACCAAACATGTAAACTTAAAATAGGCTGCACTACACTGGATGCATAGGGGCCGGCCCATCCCCAAGTACTCCCACGCAGATGCCCGGCTATTTGCCGCAACACGCACCAAATAGGGAATCCCCTCGCCCTCCTCCTTACTCATTTTTGGGCTATACTTACGCATGCCATCTCATACTACATTTGGGCAAGCCTCCCATGTCACATTGCAGCACAAGTCGTAAGTAGTTGGACACGAAAACACTTGTGCTTTTGTCTTAATGTTCCTTGCTGAACATCGAGACAATGGCTAAAGCATGCTCTTAGGGCATGTTCAGATCTTCTCCAGCTCTCAAATTTGTGAACTCAATGCACTAAGGTGCTCCGAATGTGGAGTTCCGTGGAACTAAATTCGACAAACCGAGTCCTCCCCTCATGTAAAAAAGAGAAGACAGAAAAGCCCAGCTCCACGAAAATGAAGAGCAAGAGATTAGCCAAGTTACAGTTCAAATTGCCACCACAACAGTAAACATTTCACCACTGCACCCCATATCGCTACAAGTGCTTCTTTCCTACCTCCCTTGAATCGGTACGATGTACCCCCTCGCCTGCTCATCTCTCCCTCGACATATCCCCTCGTCCGCCGCTAACCCTAGCTAGTGCCCAAAGTGATGTTGAACATGCCAGGACTCCCCTAGCTGGGTTGCCAGCCCATGGCACACAGGGAGAAACTGCCGCTCGAGCCAAATGCTCGCTGATCGCCAGGAAGAGACCGAAGCTAGTGAGGGAAGCCAAAGTTGCGGATTTGAAGAAGCTGGTAGAGGTTCCAAACATGCCCTTAGTCTTTCCTGCCAAACTCGTATGTGGGACCTAGCCAATAAAACCACCCCATGAGAGGAAGGATGTGAAGTCAAAAATAGTGCTAAGAGTCAGGTAACCATATTTTTTATGTGCTCTAGGCAAAGTTTGTGAAGTCCCTGAATTTCGATGGGTTACGAGGCCTATATTTTGGTCAAAAAACTTGGTCTAATTTCAAAACGGTTCATATTGTTCTTAAAGAATAATGTCCACTTGCTAGGTCCTATTGAAATGGTGGAAAGCCTTCTTTCTTACGTATGTACCATTGTTGAATCATTTGATTATCGGCAAGCATTTGAAAGAAATTTGAAGGTCAATTTACCCCCAAACTTTCACGAAATCAAAATTCCAGTGAGGTGCAAAACTCTTTTACAAAACCAGCTAACCCCTGGACAGAGTGGCAATCTAGCGCTAAGCCGGGACGTGCTTTGAGGAATCATCATCAATAAAGAGAGTGTGACTTTGATTGGTTATTCAACTTTGGAATTATCAAGTCCTAACTAATCATCGGTCCGCGGCCCGAAGCTAGACCGATGCTCTGTCCTTCGTGTTTTTTCGCCTCGACTTGATCCGGTATATGACATCATATCAAGGTATATATGTTCTCAGCCAAAGAGTTTTAGCAAAACAGGTACTCTCTGATTAAAATTAATTGTTTTTTTAAATACAAAGTTGTATTAAAGCAGCGACAATTAATATGGATCGAAAGGAGCACATAATCATTTTAGCAGTGAACGAAGATAAATACGACATGTATTAATTCATAGTTTGTAGCTGTGTACCAAAGCACAATACGCGCGTCAACCGATCAGAACATAACCCGTACATGGCACATCGTCAGCTAATTAAAACAGTCACCAATAAGGAGGGAACACAACTGCCGGTCCATCCAGCAGACGCACGCGACGCAGCTCAGCAGAAGAGGTACCCAACGGCGGCGGTGACGACCGTCCCGACGGCGAAGGCCGGGATGGTCGTGGCAGCTCCGGTGTCCGGGCTGGGAGCCGGCCCCTCGGCAGCCATGGCCACGCCCATCATGGACGAGGCCACGACGGCGGCGGCGGCGAGGATCCTGAGCTTGAGGGTGGCCGCCATTTCCGCTAGCTAGCTTCTCGGTCGATCGACGCTTGGGAATCAGTCGAAGATGTGTAAGCACTAAGTGAAGGACAGGAAGCTAGCGAGCTGGACGGTTTTGGATGGGAAGGAAGAGCGGAGCACGTCGGGTATATATAGCCGCCATTGGTAGGGCTTTGGCGTGCTGTGTTGTGGAAGGCTAGCCATGAAATGGAGGATCATTAGCTGGAGCCGCTGCTTTCGGTCTGTCGGTCTTTCCCAGGCTGTGCGATGCGAGTGGGCAGTTGTTTAGGCTTTGCTGTGATCGCCGAATGGGTGATTGAGGGTGCGCAATGATTAGTCGTTGTGGTTTGTTGCTTCTGATTTGTTATTTCCTTGGGTTGGGCACTGCCATGTGCAACTGCCAACGGGTACGTATAGTTATCATCGATGGTTTATGATCACAAATTTTATCACATCAGAAATTGGATCGAAATTAACGATCTAAGCTAGAGGGTTTGTGACTCTCGCCGGCTCCACCACAGGTCTCCTTGTCTCCGGTGGCCCTCGGGCCATGGGATGCGCTGGATTCTGGCAAGGGTCGGCAGGACGGTTCTGTTGTTAGTCGTTTCTTTGAGATTTGTTAGGGTTCGTGTCCTGCGCAGTAAGGCGAGATGGCGGCGGCTCCCTGAAGATGAAATAAAGTTCTCCCTGCCTAGCCCCCGTTTTGATGGTGCGTCTAGCATCATTGATGGGCGTGTGGAGGTGTGTCTCCGACGGATATATTGTCGATGGATTTGCTCGGGTCTGGTTGTTGTTCGTCTATATTCGTGTGTCTTCGGGTTGGATCCTTTTGATCTATGTTTTTCTTCATCGGCGGCGGTTGCTGTTCTAGTGCGCTGGTTCTAAGGGGCCTTAGCACGATGACTTCCCGACTGTCTGCTACAACAAATTGTGCCCGACTCCGGCGATGGAGGGATGATGATGGCGGCGCGCCTTCAGCTCGCTTCAGTGCTTGTAGTCGTCGCTAGGTGGTCTACGGATCTGGATGTAATCTTTATTATTTGTAGTGTTCGTTGTACTGCCATGATTGACTACGAATAGATCGGAAGTTTTTCGCAAAAAAAATCATCAATGGTTTATGTCTCGGCTCTCTTTTTTGGAAAAAAAATTCTTAACGAAATGGTTGCTTGAAAAAAAAGATGATCTGCAAGAGCATTTCTTGTTACCGTGGCAGGGAAGCAGTGCCATGGCCTGAGCCAATGCATTGCATTGTAGAAAAGTTGCATGACATATACATCATGTAGGCATACTGAAATTCTAATTAGAAAAATTATAAAATACACCCTTTGTCCATTAATGTAAGACGTTTTGCCTATTCGACGTCTTACATTAGTGAACACAGGTAGTAGTTTTGTCGGGTGGTAGGTGCAACATATGCCAACGGATGGCTTATCATTGTGGGAGCCAATAAGACGTCGTCGGTGCCTGGAAACGGGATGAGGCGAAGACATGCACGCCGGCGGATCTTACCAAGGTTGGGGGCTCTCCGTGGAGATAATACCCCTACTCCTGCTCTGCGGGTCTCCGCATGATCACTAGATCAACAGTAGCTACAAGAGGCTCCTTGAGCTATTTGGCGAGAGGATGAAGAAGGGCAAGGCTAGCTCTCTTCTCCTCTCAAAGTGGTGTCTAAAACTATCAAAGTCCAAACCTTTGCATGGGCGCCCTCGGGGGTTTATATAGGCCTACCCCCAGGGGTACAATGGTAATCCGGCTAGGGCTGACCCAGCCGTCAGTGTCTATGCTCGCCGGCTTCTCCGCCGACTGGTGGGGCCCGCCGACTGGTGGGTCCCGCTGGCTGCCAGCCCCTAGGCCGACTGGTCGGCCCTACCGCTTGGGTGTCTTGTCGGGGGCTGGTTACTGTTGCCTCACCCTTGATGACGAGGGCTTGGTCGAGGTAAGCATGGCTACAGTGTCGCCACCTAGCGGGTTCTCATTGTAGCCTTACCTCGTCTTGTCTCCTTAATGGTGCACATACTTCGAGGGGGGAACGAGCCGGCGGGGGAGAGCCGGCTATGCCCCTGGCCGACTAGGTAAAGCGTGGCCGCCTTCAGGTGTCTCTCTGACTGAAGGGGCCCGCCGTCTGCGGGCCGTACTGGCATCCTGTCGTGGGTGGCGTCATGATCAGCATGGCAACACTGCCCCGCCGGACGGGTAGTGGCTGCCCCGTACGCCGTACTGTGGCCACGCGTGCTCCGGTATTCGGGGGTGACAGGCTTCACTGTTGCCACGCCCCGTCCCATCTCCGTTATATGGGTGCAAACTTTGAGGGCGTGAACTTGGCCGCCTATTGGGGTCCGGCTTCTTGGTGTCGGCCCTTTCGTGGCCGGCTTCTTGGAGCCGGCCCTATCGCGGCTTCCTTCTCGAGGGTTTTGGGCCGGGCCGCCTTCCGATAGTCGGCTGGTGGGATAGCCGGCTGAGGGAAGGTGGCCCCGCGTCTTGGGTGCTTGAAGGCTCGATCGGCCTACCATTTTTTGAAGAGCCAAGGGGAGCCGGCTAGGCTACCCGGGTCATTTACTCCGATAGTAGTCCCCGAAGCTGGTTGTGCTTCGTGGCTGAGAGGGGAACGAGAAGATCAAACAGCTTCCTATCCCGAAGAGCCGGCAGCTAGGAGCCGGCCTCACCTTTGCATGCCTTCTCGACGAAGTTTTCTTCAAAATCCGAAGGCGGGAACCAGCTGGCGCGCTAGCCAGGCCGCGGGCTAGCCGCCCGCCGCCTGTGCGCCATGTGGCACCCTTCAGCTAGAAGGGCCTGCCAGCCCACGCACGCGACGGTACACTGCTGCAGACCGGGGCCCGCCACTTCCATGCCTCGGCCCGGACGTGGATCTTTTGCGGCCCGAACTGACCGCACGTCTTACGACGGCGGTTTCCACTCGCCGTAAAGGCGCGATAATCGCGGGACGTGGGGGAGTGGGCGCAGTTGATCCCACGCCCCCACGCCTCGCCTCCTCGGCTTCGCCGCACGAGGCTATAAGTAGGGGGAGGAGGGGGAGGGGCAGACACTAGCACGCTCGCCCTCGCTTCGCCATCTCCTTCTTCTTCCTTCGTTCTGTCACCGCAGCTGCTCCCCACAACGCCGCCGCCCCGCCGATCTTTTGCGGCGCGCCGTTGTTCTGCCGCGGCCGAACCGCGCGTGCTCCGCCGCCGCGCATTCTCCGTTGTTTCTCCGCTCTCATGGCTCCAACGTCCAGCTCCTGGGACGGCTCCAACGTCCGCGAAGACCACATCGACTTCCTCTGCAAGACGCGGCGGTTGCCGGGCAGGGATCACGTGCGGGTCCGTCTCGCGCTGGAGAGGGAGGTTTCGCCGGCGTCGGAGGAGGGCGAGCGGGTAATCTTCTACTCGCACTGCCTACGCGGCGTCGGCCAGCCTACGAGCAGTTTCTTCCGCTCATTTCTCGATTTTTTTTATCTCCAGCCACACCACCTTACTCCAAACACGGTGGTGCTGTTGTCGGCCTTCATCACACTATACAAAGGCTTCCTCGGTGTTCTCCCCACCCTCGAACTTTGGGGCGAGTTCTTCCAGTCCAAGCTCGGCACCGTTGTCGCGGGCGTGCTGGCTCCATGCGGTGCCTTCTTCGCCATGCAGAGATCGACAGCCGACAACCCGTTTCCGCCCATCTCATTGATCCAGTCGATGAAGGTCTGGCAGAAATCCTACTTTTATGTGAAGAACGTCGCGTCGCAGGGCGGCTACGTAAACCTGCCGCCTTATGTAGCCGGCCCACTGGCTGGGAGACAGCCCTCGTGGTCCTACCGAGCCAGGTCGCTGACGCCGGTTGGAGCTGGCGCCGTTGCCCGGCTTCGGGTCCTGATCCAGTCGGAGGGCCTGACTGGGTCCGACCTGATAGCCGCCTTCGTGGAGCACTGGGTGCTCCCGCTCCAAGACTGCCCTCATCTGATTTGCCACATGAGCGACCGCTTCGACCCAAGCTGGCTAAGCATCAAGGAGATGCCGCACGATGAGGTATCTTACATGGTGAACTACATCGTCAACTCCAAGCTCACCGAGGAGTGGCAGTACGGCAAGGAGCCGTATTCTCGCGCCGACCCCCCGCCTGTGGTAAGCCTTCCTTCTTTTCTTCTTCTCTTGTTGCCGAGTTCTTTCTGGCCGGCTTCTGACCAGTCGGCTTGTTTTTTATCAGAACCCCCTCCTTCATCTGTCGGTCGGGACCGCGGGGGCGGAACGCGAGTTCGCTCCCGACCGTGTGGCGGACGACCCTGACCCCGACTTGGGGGCGGCCGCCTTAGATGACGACGCCATGGGGGGAGGTGGCGAGGCAGGCGGCTCCGGGTTTACCGCCGGTTTCGAGGACTGGCCAGATGATGACGAGGCCGAACCTATTCCGCGTCGCCAGCCGTCATTTGACCATCCAGGCGCGGGCCCTTCTGGCAGGCCGGCTGCGTGGGGCGGCGCACAGAAACGCCGGGCGGCGCCGACTCTCTTCGGCGGTCGGCCGAAGAAGCCCAAGGGTACCGCGACGGCGACCAAGTGGGAGGAGGCGACCGCGAAGGCGGCCCGCTTCCGCAAGGTGGTGAAGCAGCCGCAAGCAGTTTCGACGTGAGTGCTAATTCTCGCACGCCTTTCTTTCTTCTCTTCAGTCGGCATTCTTTTAAGCCTTTTCTTGTCTTATCAACCAAGGCTCCGCTCTCTCTTGAGCGGACTACAGCCACCTCCATAGTCGGAGGGGCGGGAGGATCCGCAGGTTCCCGCTGCATAGACCCCCGTGTTGAGCTCCAAGCGGCGACGAAGCGAAACACGCGGGAGGCGCTGGAGGAGCGGGAGGCAGAGGAGCAGAGGGCAGACGCCGCCAGGGCGGCTCAGGAGACGACGGCAGAGTCGGTTGAGGCGCGGGCCGACGCGGCGGCCAAGGCTCAGGCAGAGGCCGCGGCTGCAGAGAGGGCGGCGGAGGCCCTGCGTAGCCAGCCTCCACAACTCGTCATCCCTCTCCGCACCGCGGCCCCCGATATCCCGGTGCCCCCGTCAGAGGAAGCGGGCCACGACTAGCCGGCGATGGAGAGGGAGGGGGCGACATAGTCCTCTCGGAGGAAGAGGCGGTGCCGCCAACGTCTGTCGGGATGGGCCAAGGCTGCCGGCCCGAGGGGTCGCCTGAGCAGCCGGCTGGAGGCGAGCCGACTGTGAGGGCGGATCTTGTGGTCCTGTCGCCGACTCATTGGCGCGCAGGGAAGGCGACTTCAGAGCTGGACCCGCAGAGGGCCGCGGGCTCCAGCTCGTTGTCTCATGACCTAGAGACGGCCAACGTCAGCTCGCCAGGGTGGATGCCGGGTGGTGGGACGGCCGTGCTGAATGTGGCAGCGCAGGATGTCCGGAGCCGGCTTCAGTCTCAAGCCACCGCGCTGAAGCAGTATACCCAAGAGTTTCTTGCAATGCGGTCGGCCATTCGGGTGAGTCTTCTTGCTCTTGATTTCTTCCGTGGGGGCGTGCCAGCGCACCCACTGGGTGTAGTCCCCGAGTTCCGAGTCGGCTGCTGAGCAGGTGGCTTGGAACTTCTCAGAAGACTTTGATTTAATGATTTGTTCTTGTTCGCACCTTCGTCCTATTCGCCGGACTATCACAACCTCCACGCTGCTACCTTCAACTCCCAGGCCCGGGAGATGAATCAGAAGATCGCCGATCTGACGGAGAGACGGAGTAAGTGCTTTATTTCTTATCTTATGTGGGGGCGCGTCAGCACCCACTAGGTGTAGTCCTCGAGATTCGGGCCGACTGCTGAGCAGTCGGGTCGGATCTTTCCTGGCGACTTCTTCCTTAATTTCTTCTTCTCCATATCGGCAGGAGCCAATGCCGACTTGAGGGAGCAACTAGGTGTGGCCCAGACCGCCCTTCGCACCAGGGAGGCCGAGCTCAACGCCTTGGCCCAGGAACGTGATCGCCTGGCCAAGAAGCTAGCCGACCAGGAGGAGAACCACAAGGCGGCCCTGAAGGCGGCGCAGGACAGCGAGGCCACCCTCAAAGCCGAGTATGAGACTGAAGCGGCGAGCTGGGCTGAGGCAAGGCAAGCGCTAAGCGAAGGCTACGGCCGGGTTGAAGATTTGATTGACAGTAGGCCTTCTTCTTCTTCACCCCTTTGCTCTCCCTTGTCATCTGGTTTATCTTCTGATTTGTTCTATTTCTTTCTTCTTTGTGCAGAATACTTCCCCGGTTACTCCGTTGCCGCCAACCAAGCCATCGAAGCTCACCGCGAGGCCCGGCGGCAGGCTGGGGTTGAGATCGCACCGGACGCCAACCGATCGCTTGAGGAGCAGCTTCTGGCGATCGCATGCTCCGCCATCTTCAGCGTGGCAGAGTGCAGGTGTTGGCCGCCCTCTCACCCGGCGAGGTGACTCCCCGCACCCCCAGCCGGACTGCCGACTGGCTGGAGGTAGCAGTCGGCCGCTTCGAGGCCTGGAAGGCTTCAGCAGCTCGGTCCGATGCTTGGCGGGCGATAGAGTTCGTCCGGGCTTGGTATCCTGGGCTGAAATTAGACCAACTGCGCACCTGGCGGCAGGAGGCTGACGAGGAGCTGGAGGCGGTGTGGCCGGCTATCATCCAGCGTGCCTCGGCGATCATCGACTTCACCGACACCAGCGCCTTTGCTCTAGAGGTAAACGAAGATGGTGTCGCTCAGCCGGAGGAATGGTTAGGGCTGAACCCGGCAGACGGTGAAGACTTGGCGGAGGAGATCGACTCCAGCGACGAGGGTGAGGAGGAGGAGGAGGAAGATGGCGAAGACATTGCGCCGGATGGTGGAGCAGCCGGCCAGCCTCAGCCTGATCGTGCCTCCAGCAACGAGGCAAGTGCGAACGTGCCGCCTGCCGCAGGTGATGACCAAGCCGAGAGTCGCCAGCCGGCCACTCCTCCAGCCGACACTGCCGTCTCCCCAGTTGCTCCTTTGGCTTGACTCGTCGTCTTTATTTTCCTGGTTGTTACTCCTTGAACAACTTTTTATTAAATTTGCGCAGTTCCACCCACTAGGGGTGCATTCAAACTACGTTGAATGCCGGCCTTTCGAAGGCCTTTTGCGTAAATATATTTATGCATGTGCTTGGCTTCCATTCCTACTTGCTTTTCATCTTTGGGCCGTTTTTCTTTGCCGCCCTCCCTTGGTCGCCGCCTTCCCAGCCGGACAGCTGCTCTGCAGTGTGTGGTCGGGTAAGGGCTTGGCCATCTGTGAGGATAAGTACTCGAGCTTTCTTAGATTGTAGCAGAGTAAGAAAGGAAGCCGGCCATCCGGCTGCTTTGACAGCCGGTTGGCGGGGGGGGGGGGAGCCGGCTTGGGTTATATAAGCTCGTTAATCCTTAGCCGTTTTTCATGTGGGCATCCTTTCCTGCCTTTGGCTCTTGCCAGCCGGACAGTCGATTCTTCGAGCTGCGACTTTCAACAAGAGAGGGCTTGGGTACCGACACATTACTTGTCTGGCTGCAGGTAGAACTTAAATATAACCCAAGGTGGCAAGTCCCCGGGGCGACTGATCGAACCCGGTGCCGGACGAGAAAACGAATGTGGTGGCGTAACCATGGGTATGATACCCATCATTCATAGATAAAAGAGGGTAGTCCCCGAGTACTCCTCGGGGGGGGGGGCGTTGTCTCATACTTAATACAAAAGGTAGTGTGGTACATACTGCATTTTAACCGTAAAATCTTCGGAGAAGATTGGCGTTCCATGGTCGCTCCAACTCCTTGCCGGAATCATCTCTCTTGCGTGCCTTCGGCTTCTGCGCGTTGATCAGGTAGTAGGAGTCGTTGCCTAGAGCCCGGCTGATGACGAAGGGGCCTTCCCAAGGGGCTGAGAGCTTGTGCTGGCCGGCTGTTCGCTGGATCAGCCGGAGCACAAGATCACCCTCTTGGAAGGATCTTGGCTTGACCTTCCGGCTGTGGTAACGGCGTAGACCCTGCTGGTAGATGGCGGACCGGCTGAGGGCTAACAGCCGGCCTTCTTCCAGCAAGTCGACGCCGTCTTCTCTTGTTTCCTTGGCCTTCGCCTCCGTGTACATGGTGACCCGAGGTGAGTCGAACTCGATGTCAGTTGGGATGACAGCCTCGGCACCATATACAAGAAAGAAAGGGGTGAAGCCAGTTGACTTCTTCGGGGTAGTGCTCAAGCTCTAGAGGACAGCCGGCAGCTCGTCGAGCCAACAGCCGGCCGAACACTCCAGTGGCACAACCAAGCGGGGCTTGATGCCGGATAGGATGAGGCCATTTGCTCGCTCGACTTGGTCGTTTGACTGCGGGCGAGCAACGGACGCTAAGTCCAGTCGGATGCCCTGTGTTGCGCAGAAACATGCCAGTGCTCCCTTGGCAAAATTCGTGTCGTTGTCGGTGATGATGCTGTGTGGTACGCCATACCGGGTTGTGATATCTGCAATGAATGTCACGGCAGTCGGCCCATTCAGTTTCTTGATCGTCTTTGCTTCAATCCATTTGGTAAATTTGTCCACGGCGACAAGCAGATGTGTCATGCCGCCGCGCGTCATCTTGAATGGGCCCACCATGTCTAGTCCCCAGATGGCAAAAGGCCATATGATGGGGATGGTCTTGAGCGCAGAAGCCGGCAGGTGTTGCTTGGAGCCGAAGATTGGCACCCTTTGCAGTGTTTGACTAGTTCCTTTGTGTTATCCAAAGCAGTCGGCCAGAAGAAACCATGGCGGATAGCTTTGGCAACAAGTGATCTTGAATCCGCATGGTGGCCGCATTCGCCTTGATGGATGTCTTTGAGGATTGCTATGCCCTTCTCTGGCTCGACGCAGCGCTGGCAGACTCTAGTAACGCTGTGCCTAACAAGCTCTCGGTTCATTATTGTGTATGCTCCGGCCCAGTGTTGGACTTGTCTTGCCGAGATCTCGTCAGTCGGCAGCTCTCCGTTTATCAGGAACTGGAGGATGGGCTGGGCCCACGATGGAGCTGTGACTTCTTCTATCGCCAATATAGCTACTGCGACCAGGGTGGGTGGGCTGGGTGGTGAAGAGTTGGAGTCGGCCACCGCCTGTTGTGTCGATGTAGTCCCCGGGCCGACTACCGTAGTTCCTGAGCCGGTTCTGAAGTCCCCGGGCCGGGTGCGACTATGGCAGTCCCCGGGCCGCCTTTCGAAGTCCTCGAGCCGCCTGCTTGGCTCCCCGAGCCGGATCCGACTGCGTCGGAGTCAGGTGGCACGAAGATGGAATCAGACTCTGGAGACGGCTTGACAGATGGCTTGAGGAGGCATTGGAGAGAGACGCCGGTTGGTATGGCTTGTCGGGTGGAGCCTATTCGTGCCAGGGCATCTGCTTGCTCGTTGTCGGCCCGTGGCACATGGAGGAACTCACATCCTTCAAAATATCCGCCAAGTTGCTGAACAAAGAAATGGTAGCTCGCCATGTTTGCGTCCTTGGCGTCCCAGTCACCAGACGATTGCTGGACTACCAAGTCCGAGTCACCATAGCACAGGATCCGGCGGATGCCGAGTTCTTTGGCTAGCCGGAGCCCGTGTATGAGTGCCTCATATTCGGCCACATTGTTTGAGGCGGCAAAATGGATTTGCAATGTATATCTGAGCTTGTCACCTTTGGGAGAGGTGAGGACGATGTCGGCTCCCAAGCCGGTATGCATCTTGGATCCGTCAAAGTGCATCCACCAATGAGTGGAGTTGGGGGCCGGTGGTAGGTACTGGGTCTCAGCCCAGTCGACAAGGAAGTCGGCCAATGCCTGGGACTTGATGGTGGTGCGGGGTTGGTAGAAGATCGTGTAGGGAGCCAGCGCAATGGCCCATTTTGCCACCCGACCGGATGCATCCCGGCTGCCTATGATCTCGGCGAGCGGGGCAGTGCATACGACCGTGATGGGGTGCTCTTGAAAATAGGGCTTGAGCTTCTTGGCGGCGAAGTACACACCATAGCACATCTTCTGATAGTGTGGGTAATTCTGTTTTGAGGTGGACAGTACTTCACTCAGATAATACACCGGCCTCTGGACTAACTGAGCTCGGCCTTCTTCTGGGCGCTGAACCACGATAACGGTGCTGACCACCCGGCTAGTGGCGGTAATGTAAAGGAGCATGGGCTCTTTCTCAGTCGGTGCCGCCAAGACAGGTGGCGTGGACAACATCTTCTTCAGCTCGTGGAAAGCTTGGTCTGCCTGGTCATTCCACTCAAAGTGAATGGATTTCTTCATGAGTCGGTAGAGGGGGAGAGCCTTCTCTCCGAGCCGGCTGATGAAGCGGTTGAGTGAAGCCAGGCACCCGGTAAATTTTTGGACATCTCGCAGCTTGGTGGGAATCTTCATTCTCTCTATGGCCTTGATCTTCACCGGGTTACACTCGATGCCGCGTTCGGAGACCAGAAAGCCTAGAAGCTAGTCGGCTGGTACTCCGAACACGCATTTCTCGGGATTGAGCTTGATCTGAAACCGGCGCAGGTTTTCAAACATCTCTTTGAGGTCTTCCAGCAAGGTGCCGCTCTTCTCTGTCTTCACCACAATATCGTCTACATAGACGTGGGCATTTCTGCCGAGTTGCTTGAGGAGGCATTTCTGCATGCAACGCTGAAAAGTGGCACCGGCATTTCTCAAGCCGAATGTCATAGTCAGGTAACAGAAAGCTCCGAATGGGGTGATGAAGGCGGTCAGCTGGGTCCATTTTTATCTGGTGGTAGCCTGAGTAAGCGTCTAAGAAACTCAACAGCTCGCATCCGACTGTGGAGTCAATCACTTGATCAATCCTTGGCAGAGCGAAAGGATCTTTGGGGTAGGCTTTGTTGAGGCTGGTGTAGTCAATGCACATGCGCCACTGCTTGTTTTTCTTTAACACTAGGACCGGGTTGGCAAGCCACTCCGGAAAGAACACCTCCATAATGAAGCCGGCTGCCAGAAGCCGGGCTATTTCTTCTCCGACTACTCTTCTCTTCTCTTCTGACAGGCGGCACAAGGGCTGCTTGACCGGCTTGGCGTCAGATGGGACATATAGCTTGTGCTCGGCGAAATCCGTCGGGACACCCAACATGTCTTTGGGAGACCATGCGAAGATGTCCCGGTTCTCTCGGAGGAAATCGACAAGCTCGCTTTCCTATTTGCTATCAAGGCCGGTGCCCATGACATCGTACCTCTCCGGGTGCTCCGAGGCTAGAGGTATCTTCTTTGTCTCTTTGGCCGGCTGAAAAGAACCTTGAGCATCACATTCCTTGGGGTCGGGGGACAGGGCCGGCTGCTTGCCAGCCATGGCCACGACCCGATCCAACATCTTCTTCTCTTCGGCGATCACGAGGACTCGGCCAGCCGGCTGCTGGCTGCCGCACATTCAGAGGATTTCTTGTAATCTCTGGCTACGGTCATGATGCCCTTGGAACTCAACATCTTCATCTTGAGGTAGGCGTAGTGGGGCACGACCATGAACTTGGCCAGAGCAGGTCGGCCAAGCAACGCGTGGTAAGGTCTCTCCAGATCCACCACTTCAAACCATATTGCTTCCCGGCGGAAATGATCTTTGTCTCCAAAGAGGACATCTATCTTGATCTTGCCGATTGGTGAGCAGGACAGGCCGGGTACGATTCCGTGGAACACGGTCCGACTAGGCATGAGCTGCTTCGTCTTGATGTTCAGCTTCTCCATGGTGTCATGGTACAGTATGTTGATGCTGCTCCCGCCATCTATTAGCACACGGGAGAATCGGGCAGCTCGCCTTTCTGTCGCTAGGGTGGCGTCCAAAACCAATGCGTAAGAGCCAGGAGACGGCATCACCTCTGGGTGATCGGCTCGGCTCCAGCTGATCGGCTTTTCCGACCAGTGCATAAACTCAGGGTTGTTGGATGCGACTGCATTGACTTCCTGGTGCTGCCGGCGCCGGCTATGCCGGTCTTCAGGCTGGCTGGTGAAAACAACGTAGGCGGCGTGCTCGTCGGGGAACTCGTCCTGAACGGCCCCGACTGTCGGCCGAGCCGCCGGCTGCGGAGGGGATGGAGGCGGCTAGCCAGGAGGCGGAGGCGGCACCGGCCCTTCGCCCTTGGAGATTCATGTGAGCTAATGGCACTTTCGAGTCGTGTGATTGGACGCCTTCGCGCCACTGTGGAACTTGCAGGGGGCATCAAGGGCTTGCTCGTAGGAGAAAGCCGGCTGCCAAGCCGGCCTGCCGCCCTTCTGCTTCTTGGGCGCGGGCTGCCCTTCGGGTTGTTCGTCTTCGACTGTGGCCACTTGCCGACTAGTGGAAGTCGACATAGGAGCGTTGTCGTTTTGGTACGGGCGTCGGCTGGGGTCTCCAGCCGGCGTCTTGGGAGACGGAGCGAGTACCTTCCCAGAGGCGTCTACTCGAAGCTCGGTCTTCATTGAAGAGTCGGCTGTGGCGTACTTGTCTGCTATGACCAGCAGCTTGTCGAGGGTAGTCGGCTCGTCGCAGAGGAGTCGGTGCTTGAGGAGGGTGCCTTCTCGGCACCCGGCGGTGAAATACTCTATGGCTTGAACCTCGTGCACCCCCTCACAGGATTTGCGGAGCTCGGCCCAATGCGTGAGGTAGTCGTGAGTCGACTCATTGGGCCCTTGTACACACAAGGAGAGCTGTCGGGGCTTGGGAGCCCGTTTGTAGGTGCTGGTGAAGTTGCGTATGAAAGCTTCTGTGAAGTCTAGCCAGCTGTTGACGCTGTAAGGCTTGAGGCTATTGAGCCAGGTGCGTGTTGTGCCTTGGAGCATCAGGGGGACATATTTTACGGCAACGCGTTTGTTATCGTTTGCTATGCGAACTGCGGTGGAGTAGTCGATCAACCAATCTTCCGGCTTCACGGAGCCGTTGTACTTGGGTGTGTCTCTTGGGAGCGAGAACCCTTTGGGGAAGGGCTCGTCGCGGATGCGGGGGCCGAAGCAAGGCGGGCCGACATCATCTTCTTCTTCTAAAGCCAGGGATCGCGCAAGGCGGTTGATCCAATGGCGGGCATCATTCTCGCTGACTCCTTCGCGGTGACCTAGTCGGTCGCGTAGAGTCGGATGCGTGACAGGAGGCGGGGTGGGATATCATTCTCCTCGAGGCAGAGGAGGAGGATGATCGCCTCGTCGCTCCACGGCTTGAGGGTGGCCTTCTGCATCGCGCTCGATGGTGACTCGAGTCCGACTGCGGCTAGCAGCCGGCTCCTTCTCTTGCCTTGTGCGGGCGCCGCCCATAGTCGGCGTACGTGACGTCACGCCGTGCTCTCGGCGAGGGGGGCTTCCAGCGTGAACGCCGGCTTCGTGCCGCTCTGCGGCCGCGTCGATCAACTGTTGGATGCGATTGGTCATGTAGGGGAGCTCGTCGGCCGCCAGACCATTCAACTCATCTACGATCGACTGAGCGGCGCGTAGGTTCTCGAGAGGCGTGGCATAGACTGGGCGGTCCGCTCCCAGCATGTCGGCGATAGCCGCGCCGCGCTTCTTGACGACGCCGGCCCGGCTCGGCCCAGCGGGAGGCGGAGTTCCAAAGGCGGCGCAGTCGACTTCACGCTGGTGGGCCTCAGTGAGGCGTCTCATGGTGGCTATCTTCTGGCCCTCCGCAATGAGGGCAAGGCGGCGTGCCTCCAGCGCCTCGGCGTCGGTGTCGGCCGGGATGAGGGTGGACAGGTCGTGCAACGCCGCTTGCAGGGCGTCATGGGTGTTTTCGCCGGAGGTGACACCGTGGCTGATGACCAGCACTTCGGTGACGGTGCTGCCGCCGCTGTCGGCTTGAGGAAGGGGGTCGTCGAAGACCACCACGTTGGTGGGGAAGGCGTCGAGCGATGCCCTGTCGGAGTCGACAAGCATCGGGTCGATGGATCCAACCGACTCCAAATCCACAGCAGGCTCGCTGGAGACATGGAGTTGGTCGAGGAGGCTGACGAGGCGGCTTTCGAGGCAGTCGGTGCCCGCGTCGGACGCGGGCTCGTCGGAGATACAAGCCTCACCAAGAAGATCGGCGAGGCAGCTCGCCACGCAGGCATCGTTGACACCTTGCAGCGCGTCGGGGCAAGCGCCATCGGGCGTGCCGGGCTGGCTACGCTCGCAGGGGAGGAAGAGGGTTCCCGTCCAGAGCAGGTCTCCGGACGACGGTGCACCTGGCCCCATGGTGGGCGCCAAATGTCGGGTGGTAGGTGTGACATATGCCAACGGATGGCTTATCATTGTGGGAGCCAATAAGACGTCGTCGGTGCCTCGAAACGGGATGAGGCGAAGACATGCACGCCGACGGATCTTACCCAGGTTGGGGGCTCTCCGTGGAGATAATACCCCTACTCCTGCTCTGCAGGGTCTCCGCATGATCACTAGATCAACATTAGCTACAAGAGGCTCCTTGAGCTGTTTGGCGAGAGGAGGAAGAAGGGCAAGGCTAGCTCTCTTCTCCTCTCAAAGTGGTGTCTAAGACTATCAAAGTCCAACCCTTTGCATGGATGCCCTAGGGGGTTTATATAGGCCTACCCCCTAGGGGTACAATGGTAATCCGGCTAGGGCTGGCCCAGCCGTCAGTGTCTATGCTCGCCGGCTTCTCCGCCGACTGCTGGGGCCTGCCGACTGGTGGGTCCCGCTGGCTGCGAGCCCCTAGCGGGTTACTGTTGCCCCACCATTTGGATGTCTTGTCGGGGGCTGGTTACTATTGCCCCACCCTTGATGGCGAGGGCTTGGTCGAGGTAAGCATGGCTACAGTGCCGCCACCTAGCGGGTTCTCACTGTAGCCTTACCTCGTCTTGTCTCCTTAATGGTGCACATACTTCGAGGAGGGAACGAGCCGGCGGGAGAGAGTTGGCTACGCCCCCGGCCGACTAGGTAAAGCGTGGCCGCCTTCGGGTGTCTCTCTGACTGAAGGGGCCTCCCGCCTGCGGGCCGTACTGGCATCCTGTCATGGGTGGCGTCATGATCAGCATGGCAACAGTGCCCCGCCAGACGGGTAGCGGCTGCCCCGTATGGCGTACTGTGGCCACGTGTGCTTCGGGATTCGGGGGTGGCAGGCTTCACTATTGCCATGCCCCGTCCCATCTCCGTTATGTGGGTGCAAACTTTGAGAGGGTGAACTTGGCCGCCTATTGGGGGCCGGCTTCTTGGAGTCGGGCCTTTCGTGGCCGGCTTCTTGGAGCCAGCCCTCTTGCGGCTTCCTTCTCGAGGGTTTTGGGACGGGCCGCCTTCCGGTAGTCGGCTGGTGGGATAGCCGGCTGAGGGAAGGCGGCCCCGCGTCTTGTGTGCTTGAAGGCTCGATCGGCCTACCATTTAGGGGAGCCGGCTAGGCTACCCGTGGTCATTTACTCCGACAAGTTTATAATGCACCTCCCTCCGTTTGTTTCCTCGTCTACATTCCACAAAAAGGTTTTGCCCTGCCGTATCAATTTTCTTAATCATCCAAGAGTTGACGACAAAGCTTGTTAGCAAATAAACTAAAGTTTACATGATGTTGATAAGTGCCAAATGCTCAAGTATGGTTAGTAATTGTCCTTTTCAACCATTTAGTATGTGTACCACCTTTTTAGTCAGTGGTTGTTTTCTGAATCCCGCGGCGGCGGGGGAGGGGGGGCACCTGTATTTTGATCTCAGCCCAAAAGAAATTGAGCCATTTTATGTGAGAAATTGGGTCAAAACCATGATCCAGCTTATGAGGGAAACCATATCAAATACCTTAACAGCCATCGGGGAATACATCTTGCTGAAGCAAGAACATAGAAAAAAGTACAAGTACAAAGATACAACACCATGCAAAGATCACCCTGTTGTACATCAGATGAATCAAGGATGTCGTTGTTACAGCAAAGGTGATGTCATAAGCACGTACTCCCTCCATCCCAAAATAAGTGTCTTAAGCTTAGTATAAATTTGTACTAGAGCTAGTATAAAGTTGAGACACCTTAAGACACTTATTTTAGGACGGAGGAAGTACATGGCATCACTAGCTTCAGAGATGGGCCCATCGAGACATCACATCATACTAGAAGACAACAAGGAGCAAACTTCAAAGTAGACACAGACGAGCTCCACTAAGTTAGCATTGTAGCAACCGAGAGGGTGAGACCACAAGCAGTCATGTCAAGGAGTTGTGCCATCACCTAGCATGTTTATCCAACACTCAAGGAAGAGGGGAAATTAACTACCCATGACATATTAAAAAAAACTCTTTAACTTTGAAAGAAAATTGTGAGGTGTTGAAAATAGGGCTGGAAAAGAAGCTCGAAGCTCGCGAGCTAAACAAGTAGCTCGTGACTCGGCTCGAATCGACTCGAATTCGAAGAATAAGGAGTCGAGCCGGGCTTTAGTTTAAGATCGTTTATAGACCAAGTTAAACGGGTCAATCTCACGAGTACTCGTGTAACTCGTTAGACTCGATACAATAGATCAGCCACTCCCAATACAAAGAAAGACCAGTCACTAAACAACCTACGTCCCAGACGCACAACGCAAGGCCCAACCGTTGAAGGCCTAGCCTCCTAGGAGACTCATGTGTTACAAGGAAATTACAATTGTTTAGTGATATATATGTTTAATATATACGTAATCATTTTTATCATATTTAAGGGCTTTATATTTATATCTTTAACGAGCTTAACAAGCTAAACGAGCCAGCTCGCGAGTTATACGAGTCGAGCCAATCTTGGGTTTGAGCTCGTTATAGTAACGAGTCGAGTCGAGCTAGCTCATTAACGAAACGAGCTCTAGCGAGTCGAGCCGAGCTGGCTCGACTCGGCTCGAATTCCAGCCCTAGTTGAAAATGTTGGTGCAACTCTTTAAAAATGTTGATAGCATTTAAAAAAAGTGTCAAGACGTATTTCAAAAAAAATGTTCAACACATATTCAAACAACAATGTTCAAAAAATGTAATGGAAAAATGTTAATCATGCATTAGAAAAATCTTAAATGTGTATGAAATAATGTTTCTAATGTATATGAAAAATGTATGTGTATAAAAAAAGTAGACATCAAAACATACATATGAAAAATCATGTATTCACAAAATGTTAAACGTGTATAGAAATTTTTTTATGTATAAATAATGTACAAGGTGTATGGAAAAAGGTAGACATCAAAAGTATATATTAAAAATGTTAATCATGCATCTGAAAATGTTAAACGTATATATATAATATGTTCCCGGTGTATAAGAAAATGTACAACATGTATGGAAAAATTGACATAAAAATATTTGAATTTTTTATTAATCATGTATTTGAAAAATACTGAACGTATGTTAAAAATTGTTTTACATGTATACCAAAAATGTACAATGTGTATGAAAAAAGAAAATAGGCATCAAAACATATTATTTAAAGAAAATGTTGAACATGTACTAAAAATATACATGATGTATACAAAAAACAGGGACTTATGTATTTGAACTTTCGTTATCATGTATTCTAAAACGTGTTCAAAACATTTATTAACCTCATGTATTTGAAGAATTTTCAATCGTGTATCAAAACAATGTTTCACGTGCGCAATGAAAATGTATATTGTGAACTGAAGAAAAGTAGACATGTGTTAAAAAGTACCACTGAAACCCGACGAGGTAACAAAAAAAACGAACAAACCTGAAAAAACAGAGAAAGCACGAAATGAAAACGAAGAAAGAAACAAACAAAACCTCTGAAAAAGAAAAAAAATGGAAACCAAGAAAGAAACTATGAAAACCAATGAAAAAACAAGGAAAACATTAAAAAAAGGGAAAAAAACTGAGAAACACAGCTACCTCTGTGTGTGTGGGGGGGGGGATCCTTCAGTGAGACGGAAGCGACACTTTGTTTTTTCGAAAAGGGGGGACTTCCCGGCCTCTGCATCAGAACGATGCATACGGCCATTTAGATAAATAAAGTCGGTTCAACAAAGTCGTAGAGTCGTAAAACAAAATAAAGTCGAGCTCACATAGACCTCGACGCTAAAACAGAAAAAGGCCATAAAGCCACAACCGGCTGGCAAAATAAAGATAGGAAAACTAATTGCCTATCCTATTACATGAGCTTCATCCAAACCGGTTGAAGATATCCCGCGCTACCATCTCCCACCGGACAGATTCAGTAACCAAACGCTCCCTGGCCTCCGTCGGAGTGAGTAAGGACCACATACGGATCAGCGCCGTAGCACGGAATACAACCTGCAAAAAATGAATAGCAGCTATTCTCTTAAAAGCCAAATCATTTCTGCAGTTCCAAATTGCCCATAATAACGCACAAACTCCTACACGAATGTGTAGCTGTATCGGACTCTATCCCATCCAGCCACGTTCCAAATAACGACCCGACCGAACTCGGAGGAGTAATGTTAAAAGCAATTTGCACGGAGCGCCACAAAATTCTCGCCAACGGGCACTCAAAGAAGAGATGCTTAATGGTCTCATCCCGATCACAGAAACTACACCTAGTAGATCCTGTTCAATTGCGCTTAACCAAGTTGTCCTTTATTAGAATGACCTGTTTATGGACAAACCACATAAACACTTTAATTTTCAAAGGAACTTTGACTATCCAAACATGTTTGGAGCTAGGAATGACACTCGAGTTAATAACATCGATGTACATCGACTTAACGGTAAATTGTCCAGACCTAGTAAGTTTCCAACACAACTGATCGGGCTGATGATGTAGCTGGACTTCCATCAGTCTACGCACCAGATGAAGCCAAGCTTCCCATCTATCACCAACAAGCACCCTCCTAAACTGGATATTAAGGGGAATGGCCTGCATAATCGTTGCCACTAGCGCATCACGGCGATGGACAATACGATACAGAGTTGGGTACTGTAATGCCAATGGTGTATCACCAAGCCAAGTATCCTCCCAGAAGCGTATCGTTGCCATCTCCGACAATAAACTTTGTTCTATTAAAGAAGGCTTCCTTAACTCTCATAAGCCCCTTCCAAAACGGCGAATCAGTTGGTCTCACTGTCACCTGTGACAAAGTTTTGAAATGCGGATACTTGTTATGGAGAATCTGTGCCCAAGTCGCATCAGTCTCAACTGATAGCTTATATAGCCACTTACTAAGCAGGCATCTGTTCTTGACCTCAAGATTCTCGATACCCAACCCCCCTTGATCCTTAGGACGACAAATAACACCCCACTTGGCGAGTCTATACTTTCTCTTAAGATCATCACTCTGCCAAAAAAATCTTGATCGATAGAAGTCCAGCCTTTTCCTAACCCCAACTGGAACCTCAAAAAAAGATAGTAGGAACATAGGCATACTTGTGAGCACCGAATTAATAAGAATTAATCGGCCTCCATTAGACATAAGTTTGCCCTTCCAGCAACTAAGTTTCTTTTCGAACCGATCTTCGATGCATTTCCATTCTCTGTTCGTGAGCTTACGATGATGAATGGGTATACCTAGATAAGTAAAAGGTAAAGCCCCTAATTCACATCCAAACAATTGCCTATAAGCCTCTTGTTCCTCCTTGGCTCTACCAAAACAGAACAACTCGCTTTTATGAAAGTTAATCTTTAAACCGGACAATTGTTCAAATAAACATAACACCAGCTTCATGTTTCTCGCTTTTGCCAAGTCATGCTCCATAAAGATGATTGTATCATCAGCGTACTGCAAAATGGACACACCCCCATCAACTAGTTTAGGCACCAAGCCTCCTACCTGACCGGCCTCCTTTGCCCTGCCTATGAGAATTGCCAACATGTCAACCACAATGTTGAACAAAATAGGGAACATTGGATCTCCTTGCCTCAGGCCTTTGGAAGCGACACTTTGTTGAGCAAGATGGTCTTGCGATTGTTAGATTAGTGGCGGAGCAGTAAAGGTCAACCTGGGTTGTCACCCTCCAGCCTAGGAGATTTTCTTTGAGTATCCTTAATATATAGCCTATGTAAATTGTGCTTGTGGACTAGAGCACGAGCTTGCCATCAACATTGCGCTCACACACATAGAAGCAAGAAAGATGCACTCTTCAAACTGCTGTATAAATGCCAACCTAAACAATTCCAAAGTCATTCGCACGCACCTACATATTCACATTTATATCTCCCAACATTGATCACATCACATCACTACTGAGTGAGGAGGAGCCCGGTGGACGGCCTCTCCGGAGAGGAATTGTCGGTCTTGGCGCTCCTCATGTGGTTCTTGTCCATGCCACGGGTACCGTTGCTGCTCCTCATCCGCGCCCTCAAGCCCCTGCATGATTGCATGTGCGAGTGCAAATCCTGCGGCTTGAACTCCTTCCCGCACTGCCTGCAAGGGGTTAAGATCGTTGCTCGTGGTCAGTACCCCAGTCTTACATCAGCTTTCAAAAATTAATTTACCCCGCAAAAAAAGGCGTTCAAAAATTAATTTGCTCGCAAAATAAATCTTTGAACTGAAAAAGAAACTAATTTCTTGGAAGCTAACGATCGTAACACGAATGCATCAAGTTCTTTTTTTCTTTTTGAGCAAATGAGGGGTACATTAAGTTTTTTTTTTTTGAGACAATAGGGGTACATCAAGTGGCCCTGCCGATGTACAAACTTCGGCCTCAACGTTTGGCCTGGACCACGCCTTTTGAAGTTAGTTTGGACTCTATCTCAGGCTAGTGTGTGGCCAGCCTACCCAAACCAGAAAGGTGTTCCGTTTAGGCCTAGCTAGGCGAGCTCAAGGGTGGCCCAAGAAGGACGAAAGGGCCCACACGAAGTCCGACGGGCTAACCTTAAAACCAAGTCTACTGATTTTTTTTTTTCCTGGTGCCCATTGCCGTCACAGGAGGACACTGCGCAAGTTCGCAAGGCGTACCCAGCCCAATCCCAGACAGAACGACCGCACCGAACTAAACCGACGTGCACACGACCCGGTCAGTCGAGAGAACCGATCGAGCGAGTCTACTCTACGACCAACGGAGGAAGGAGTGGCGCTTACGAGCAGAGCGGCAGACTCGCCGGCTTGTGCGCGGCCGCGACGGCGCCGGGACGCTTCCCTCCCTCCGGCTTCGCCTTGTCTTTCCCGCCTCGCCGGAGCCTCACCTTCCTGTTCATGCTGCCAACGTCCAGAATCAGTAACAAAACTGCAAATCGAATTTGACAAAATCGAATCCAGAAACTGCACTCACTGGATGCCGCAGCCGTCCATGCTGGGGCACACGGGCGTCGTGTCCCGCCACCCGTCCTCGTCGTCGCCTGCGCTGCCGCCGCCGCTCCGCCGAGGCAGCGCGACGGGCTGGAGCGCCGCGGCGTCCACGGAGTCGGCCGCGCCGCACGTGAGGATGCTGTGGAGCACCCGCGCCACGCGCATCCTCCGCGCCCTCCCCACGGCCGGCTGCTGCTTCCTGCCGCCCGCCGCCGCCGCCCGCACCACCAACGCCTGCTGATCGATGGCTGCACGTCTCGCGGCCTCCTGCTGCCGCCGCTTTCGCTCCTGGAGGTCCAGCGGCAGGACGATCCTGAAATGCGCGGCCTCGCCCTCGCTGCTCGGCGAGTCCTGGTCGATCGGCGGCGGCGGCTTCGGGGAGCTCTCGCCGGAGTCTGGCGCCACCTGGAGCTCCTCCTCGACCTGCTTCCGGCCCTTCTCTTCCGTCCGGTGCAGTTTCTTCTCGTCTGCCAAGGAAGAAGGCTTTGGCGCGTCGGCGCAGGGAGAGGGAGGAGGGGTTCCTCGCACGTCGCAGCCCTTGAGCACGTACTCGTTGTCGGAGATGGGCGTGATGAGGTCATCGTCCATTAGGTCCTGCCATACGTACCCAGCCTTATACTTCCTGCACTTGAACAGGCGATTATTAATGGCGAGAATCAATTAACGGAAGGAGTACAAGGAAACAGCTAATCAAATCAATGGGATATAAAAGATTGCCGAAACAAAAAGTCAAAAATGATTGCACCCCAAATAACTTGATTGTTTACCTTTTGTAAGCCCAGGAGAAGTTCTCCGGCATGTCCTTGCCGCGGACCTCCGAGAGCCACCGCTTCACATCTGAATTAATCGACGGCAACACGCCATTGCCATTAGCTGCATGCAAAACGGATCGATGCATCTGAGAAGAAGAGGAGGAGGCAGCAGGTACGTACCCCGGAGGCGCACGCCGGAGCGGTGGAGGTTGTTGACGCGGAAGAGGTGGGGGTGGTCGGTCCTGCCGCCGCGGCTCAGGAAGTACACCACGTTGATCCTCCTGACCTCGCCGGCGCTACCCCCCTTGTTGTAGGAGTCCATGCCCTTCTCCATCGACGGCGACAACGCAAAAGGAACAAGGAGAGCGCGATGCCACCAAAGCTACAGCTACGATCTATTTAAGACGTACGCCGCCAGGCGTGAATCTTTGGCTAACAGTTGTTGTGTGTAGGCCGGCAGGCAGTTAGAGGGAGGACGGCCGCCGGCGTGCGACGGTCAGTTCGAGGAGAAGCTCGCGTGGCTCGAGATGCGGCGTTGGACGCCTCACTGACCG
>NC_041385.1:577940869-577969535 GCF_002162155.2 Triticum dicoccoides | reverse complement strand
TCTAGGTTCGGGAATCTCTCGCGGCCAAGGATTACAATGGGAGAAACTAGTATTTATATGGAGATGGAGAGGGGCTGGCTCTAGAGTCTAGACCTTCGTCTGGTGATGGATGTGATGGCCCACCTCGTAGGTCGTTATGGAGAGGAATAATCGCCATTCAAGACCGTGCCACATTCCTTACTTATAATACTTCCTTCACAGGTAAAGTTGGAGTTTAATACCCCATCTTGTCGTTGCACGGTTTGAGTTCTTTTTGTTGCTTGGTTTGAGAGGTTTGCTTGTCACGCCTGCCGCGCGGTATTTGTACGATTGAAATTAACCGAGCTGTTTTTTTCTTTCAATTCAATTCAATCAAGGAAAAGATCAACATGCCGACAGTCCAGAAATAGAATTCCAATTGCGAGTTCTTTTTTTAAAACACAGTACAGACAAGATTTTGGATTTCGTTCCAAAATTTACCGTCCCTGGACGAAATGGGCGAAATTCGCTATTTCGGAAATTTTTCGGAAAATCTCGGGCGAAAAGCATGATCCAAATTTTGAAATTTTGAATACATCCAAAATTGTACCAAAAATTTGGAATCCTACAGCAAAGGAAACAAAGCTGAATCTTACATAATCGCAACTATCAGTTGAATGTGCACCCATGATTCGCTTCAGTTGCAGCAAACTCCAATCAGGAACTTGATAAAACTAGAAGGAACCCCTCAATACACACAACTTATCTTTCTCCTTGATTAGTACTCCCTCCGTAAACTAATATAAGAGCGTTTAGATCACTACTTTAGTAATCTAAACGCTCTTATATTAGTTTAGGGAGGGAGTACATGAATCCCGCTGCCCAGAAACGAACGCAGAACGCCTGCATCACTCCTGGTCCCGCTCCGGCCGCTCATACTAGCACTCGTCGATGCGCCAAGCTGCGGACAGAGCCATGTGGTTAACGTTAGCTTGTAGTCCAGCACCCCTGTAGCCGAGGGCCGAGGCGATGCACTCAGGAGGAGGCGGCGGCGGGAGCACATCGGGGTCGGGCGCGACGAAGGCGCCGCCGCCGGAAAAGAGGTGGGGATTTCACTGCTTTTAGGGTTACGGGTCGCTATCCAGGCCTTTTACTTCATCGGAATGGTTATGCGGGCTAGGCTGGACGTTGGGTCAGCCCACAAATTCAAATAGGGCCGAATTATTTGGGCCGGCAAACTAATCTACCGGGCCCTGACGAAACGGACGGATTTCGTCCGGGATTGGTTTTTTCCGGCCGAAAACCAAAACTTTATGAGCACCTCCGAGAGATTGAGCCGCCATATCAACTTGAGATTTTATGAAGTTATAAACGACCCGTAGTCGACGGGGATGTCTCCTTCCCTGAACGCGCATCGCCGAAAAATCTGAAATAAATTCAGTATAAATACGAGCACCAGGAGTTAAACCCTAATGGATTGAGGATACCACTATCCTCCTATCCATTCAACCATAGATTAGTTCGCATCCATTGCGAGTTCGTTGGTTGTAGCCTCTTCGCTCTTCAAGGCGTTCCTCTCTGTTCCTCTTTTTTTTTTTGCGGGGGGAAAAGCATTTCATTAATTGATAATGGTTTTACATTCCTCACTAATGATAGTGCTAATCTCCTGGGGTACATTAGAGAGCCAGCATGCAGTGCGTTGTTGGCCACGGCCAATGGCTGCCATGGCGTGGCTTGCCTTGTTCTGTGCTCTGCCAATTCGCCGGACGTGGGTCTCCCTTTCCTTGAGCAAGTCAGCCACATCTGCAAGTTGATACATGTTGCTAGATCGGTCTGGTGTACTGGACGAAAGTAGAGTGACTAACTCGGCGCAGTCGGATTCCACCATAATGGGTGTCGTAGACCAATGCAGCGCTAGTCGTAGGCCTTCTTCGCATGCTGCTAGTTCCGATTCGAAGGGGCTTTGGCAGTTGAAGAGCCACCTACAAGCTGCAAATATCACACTACCAGTATGGTCACGTAATATCATTCCTGCTCCTGCCGTTCCATCAGCAGCAACGAAAGAACCATCAAAGTTCAGCTTGACACAACCTTCCGGTGGCGGTTCCCATTCAGCCGTGGACAGTTCAGACTGCTCGCGTTTGGATGGTTTCTTTTGCCCTGCTAAACCTGCCGGTTGCTTGCCTTTAGTCAGGTCCTCATTGGGATAGTGTTTGATCAAAAGCAACGTCTCCACATAGCTGCACAAAAATCGCATGGACGCTTCTATCGGGATGAATGGCTTCTCATGTGTGAGTTCATTACGGACGTACCAAACTCTCCATAACAACATTAGCAGGAGCATACGACGGGTGTCATCCAGGTCCTGTAGAACTAACAACAGCCAATCTGGCTCATCTCTATGCATGACTTCATCCGACGGCAGGTCCCACACCCTACGCATAGCATCCCAGAGATCGCGGGCATGAGGGCACCTGGTTAATGCATGTTGGGTAGTCTCGGCTTCAAGGCCACATATTTTGCAGGTGTTCTCCAACTCTAGGTGTCGCCGACATTTATTCTCACGAGTTGCTAGCGCATCTCGTGCTGCTTTCCAAGCAAATACGTTAACCTTTGGTGGAGCTCCACTATTCCAAAGCAGCTTCCATGCCGTCCGAGATCCATCAGGTCGGGAGCTGGACTGACCTTCACCATCGCTTGTCATGATCATATCCCTTGCCATGTTATAAGCAGACCGCACTGAGAATCGTCCATGCTTATCTGGGTGCCAAGCAATAGTGTCAGCCTCTAGGCGCCGTGATGGTTTGATTTTGAGAATTTCCGTTGCATCAACAGGGAGAAAATGTTGATGAACCAAGGTTGCGTTCCATGAACTGTCCACGTTCAGGAGATCAGCAACCCACCTCAGTCTGCATCTTCCTTTAGGTGTGACTGGTCGAAGAGAAGGTCCCCGGGGAATCCATGGGTCGCGCCATAGACGGATACTAGCTCCATTACCCACACGCCAAATGCAGCCCTGTTTTACCAACTCCAAACCATACTCTATCGCTTGCCATGTCGAGGATGTATTCCCACTAAATACCGTGTCTGTGATTTCGCCATTGGGATAGTATTTTGCTCGAAGGACCTGCGCGCATAAGCTCTCTGGGTACTGGATTAGGCGCCACGCTTGCCGAGCTAACAGTGCCTGATTAAACAACCGGAGATCCTTAAACCCCATGCCGCCTCGCATTTTGGGCCGCAACATGATGTCCCATCCGACCCAATGAGTTTTGCGTTTACCTCTTTCTGCACCCCACCAATATCGACGAATCATCTTTGTAAGCTCATCACAAAGGCCAGCCGGGACTTTGAATACGCTCATGATGTACACAGGAAGAGCTTGTGCAATGGCTTTGATTTTTATCTCCTTCCCCCCAATGGACAGATAATTATCACCCCATTCCATCAAATTCTTTGCTAGTTTCTCCTCCAAGCTCTTCAATTTACCCCTACTCATCCTACCTTCTGGTGTTGGGAGACCGAGGTATTTGGCTTCAAAAGTAACCTGAGTTATCTGCAATATGCCCTTTATATTGTTCTGTACCGTCATCGGGCATGCGGGGCTAAAAAGAATTGAACATTTTTGGGGGTTGATGACTTGCCCCGTCCCATTAGCATATGTCTCGAGCACACACTTGTTCCTCGACTTCGACAATTATCCAACTTCGTAAGTTCCAATGATAGCAATGCGGTAGTGACCTGACGAGTGACGAGTGATGATGACCTGGTAAGTTTAGCAATGACAAATGTTCTTAACAGTACCTACCATGCAAGCAAATTTATCTCTCTTCAGATTGGCCAAGTCAGAACTGCACCCTCCCTCATTTTTCTAAATTTTTTTTACGGGTATGCACCTTCTCTCTTCCTCAAAACTAGTGGCGAATCTAGGGGGTTGCTACGACAAGCTCGAGTCGCCCTCTAAAAATTGGATTTTCTTTACTAGAATTCACCACAGCTTTGTATAAATCTTTTACCTTATTTGAACTAAAAAACTAAGAGTTGAACTAAAAAAACTAAGAGTTTGTGGCCTTTTTTTGCACATCGTCAACATTGAGCCCTCACTTTATTTTCTTTCGAGATTCGTCACTGCTCAAAACAATGAAGAATTGCACCCTTGGGAGCTTTCTGCCTCTGCTACCGACTGTTTTGGAAGGCTGTAACCGGGTCGTAGCTACTCGTAAGCCTGCCATTTGTCGACTACTTTTCGACCTGGCAGCCTGGTCGATCAGACCCAAAGGACTAAAACTATCTGGCCGCTTATCCCACGGCAGCGTTGTGGCTATTATATTCCTCGCAGGCTTTGCCACGGTACGCACTTCCATTCTCCGGCATAAAACGAATTCCGAATTCGTTTCTAACTATAATGTTTCCTCGCTAGGACTTTGTGTTTCTTAGTTAATGTGTTGGGTCAACCTAACGACGTGATGGTACGTACATGTCGATGCCGACGGTTGCAACAGCTTTACGGTGTACTGCACCGTCGCTTTCTAGCTAGCTTAGCTTCTTTATAAATAACTCTACTCCGTACAGGAGGACCTCAAGCTAAGCCGAGCACCCATTTGCAGCGACTACACTGCAAAGGAAGAATAGTGCCTAGATAATGGTTGTTCGAACCTAAAAAAAGAAAAGATAATGGTTGTTCGCACGCGATAGGCGGCAGGTTTTCCTCGCTGGCAACATTTTGTTACTGTATATGTTAACAGTTGCCAATCTTTCGCCATGGATTTGCATGGTTAAAATATTACTGCATACACTCGAGAGAAAAAAAGTTACTGTATACTATTTGGGTCAGTATACAAGTACGTAGCCGAGACCTATATGTTTACCGCAACTGGACAAAAATTTGGCTGTATTGGCCCAGACTAACGCCAAATGGTCGAACCTTAGGGTCTGTTTAGTACTGCTCCTTTTCATTAAAATCAGTTTCAATTCAAAAGAAAATGTCAGTTTTATGTCCTAAAAAAATCAAAATTAGTTTCACTCTGTCAAGTCCATTTTTAAACAGTTTCATACAGAAACATGAAAGAGCAGTTTATCATGTTTGTCTTTCAACTAGCTCTAACTTCAAGAATGACAAATTTAGTGGAAAATGTCTATTTGAGGAGACAATGTGAGAAAAATGAAGAACTTTTTTTGGGTGACCAAAAAAGTGCTATTGGGAGCCCTAAAAAGTGGTTTTTGTGGAACTTTTTCTGGGTGAGTTGTTGGAGATGCTCTTAAGAAATTGTTTTATTTTTCTTATTTTTTTCAATGAAACTTTCCATTCATCGGTGCATTTTTATTTTTTTTAGTACTTCGTCGGCGGGGCTAACTCTTGCCGTCGTTGGAGCTTGGAGGAGTCTCGATGCCGCGCCCTCGGAACGCAATGCACCAGAAGACAGGCACGACCGAACCAACCTGTGGTTGGATGTTTAGGACGGCAATGGTATATCCATCAAAGTTAAGTCCTGGTGCTCGCATTTATTCTGAATTTATTTTAGGATTTCCGGCGACGCGCGTTCAGTGAGGGGAGACGTTCTCGTTGACTATGAGACACCTGCAGGACTTTGTAAAATCTAAGATGATATGCCGGCTCAATCTCTCAGAGGTGCCCATAGTGGTAGGGTGTGCGTGCGTATGTTCATAGGGTTGAGTGTATGTGCGTATATATGAGTGCTTGCGTCTATTGTGTTGAAAAAAAGATGGTTGCGAACAACATGTGGTTGGATGGTTAGAGGGACCATGGTATCCCCAGCCCAGCACGTTTCAAGTCCCGGTGCTCGCATTTATTTTTTAATTTATTTCAGGATTTTTGACGATGTGCATTCAATGGGAGGAGATGTTTTCGTCGACGACGAGATACCTATGATAAATTCGTAAATTTCAAGATGATATGCCGACTCAGTATTTTGGAGATGCTCATAGAGGTATGGTGTGCGTGTGTATGTTCATAGAGTGAATGTATGCGCGTGTATATGAGCGCTTGCGTCTGTACCATGTTAAAAAAAGAACAAGGCACATACCCCTGACCAATAAAAAAAGACGGGCACGATGCATTTTGTCAACCCCCAGCCGCCTCTGCACATTCTCCGTGGATCGCCGCCGATTCCGCCTTCGGGCCGCCACTCCCCGCGCAACTGGAGAGACGAAACCATCGGCTCCTGCCACAGATTGCGCACACCGCTAGTGCTAGCCTTAACTTAATGTTAGCCTGTCTCTTCAGGTTCTTGTTCGAACCATGTGCCTCTTCGCTTCCTGCAGGTTCCGCTTCACTCTGTTTGACTCGGTTCAGTTTTGACATTTTGCCTTACCGGTGCGTCTCCTCAGAGGTTATGCATGCCTGATATTGATATAAATGTTATTTTGGTAAAATTCAGGATGTCACAGGCTCACATCATAGCAGGTGCCGAACTTCTCTTTTTCCTCATCTTATTCGTAGACTCACATCAGATACATACATACATCACACACCACCCACCTGTCCTGTCCTGGCGCTGGAGAGCTGAACCGGTCCAGCTGAAAACAACAGCGGGAGGGAAGGACACATATACACGACACTTATAATCGCACATGTACTACAGTACGCTACATAATCGCACATGTACTACAGTACGTGCGCGTTTCTATCAGCTCACGAGTATGATGGATGGGTCGCAGCAGCACTCGTCGACGAGGCAGCAGCAGCAGCACAGCGCTGCGAGGCTGCAAGCATCTCAGATCAGTGACTGCTCACATAATAATTCACACAGAGGAAAGTAAGAAAAACCCATCAGGTTCCTGGCTCTTTATTGCGTACGTACCATCCTTCGAGGAAGCCCGTCTGCCGTCTCGGCGGCGGGGCGTACTGCGGCGGCGCCATCACCGGCGGTCCGTTGTAATACCCTGCGTGCGCGCGCGCGTTCCCGTTTCATGCAAGGCAGTGAGCGTGAGCAAACAAGAAGGGAAAAAGAGTAACCGGAATGCAAAAAACACAAACAGATACTCCTACTCGTCTATCTATTATCATGCGTGGAGCTGTAGTAATAAAAGTGGGAGCTACCTTGGTTGTGTGGGTACGAGTACCCGTACCTTCGGTCACTCATGTTGGTCACTGACTATGAACTACTATGAACCCTAGTTGCAGATGGCTGCCTTATGAGGGAGAAGTGGACCGGCCGGTGTTGGGCCTGGAGAGAGAATAGCGGCTGCAAACCGAAGATCAAGCGGTCTGCTAGTGTATATTTTTGCCGTGGATTGCACTTTTAGTGGTGCTTCTAAAACATTCGGCGCGCCGCTGTCGGCAGCTCATCGATCCTAGGCGGCAGCGCGCGAGGGGAAACGAATAAAGCTACTACTTGATTGTTATCTGATTATCTCTTTGCTTCCTTTAATTTCCGCCCTTCCTTTTTGACCTTCCGTGGATTATTCCTGCCTTTAACTTCAAGCAAATGGGGCATCATACGATCGAACTCTTATCCCTGCTTGCTGTCGCTGTTTACAATTACAGCAGTAATCTAACAAGTGCTAATGTGAACGGCACAACTCGATAACCAGCATCAGAAACTGAGAAACCAGAGACGCTAGCTGGGAATCTAAACCTCTGCATGCAATGCGAGCTACTCCTACGATCTTCTATTCTTCTTCTTCTTCATTGGGAAGAGGCAAGTAAAGCGACGTCGCCAACTCGAGATGGCGAGACCATTGGCTCTCGGGAACGTGCACGAACCGATGATAATAAGCGATCATCGTGCAGATGCTGGATTCTTTGTTTCTCTCACACGATTCGTAGCAACCAGATTGCCCTTCTCTAGGGTTTTCTGTGGCTTTGCTGCCCTTCTAGACACACACTGGAGTGACGCGTGCTGCAAAACTCTGATTCGGAGACCGCGAGAACTAACCCAACATAAGGGTTCAGATAACCGCCTGCATTTGCAGGTTGGCAGAATTCAGAAACTGTATTATTAGGGGATCGTCACCTTTGAGGAGAAACAAAAGGAAGACCGGCAGGGACGCAGATTTGCAGCGGCTGCCATCACTTCGTAAGAAATGTACCTGACACTCACAGTCACAGAGATACTACAATCAGATTTCCCAGACATCGACATCAGATTGTGTGCCCCCGCAAAACAAAAACAAAAAGATATCAGATTGTGTGGCTTCAAAGACAGACTGATGGGTGGAGAGTATGAATGTTATTAGAGCCTCACATCCAATAAACATAAACATGTTGATTTAACATCTGAAGAACGCATGCCAATTTTTTTTTAAAAGGATGTGCAAAATTATATGTTGTCAATGTAAAATTCGAAATTTTGAGATTTTACATATGCAAACTCTACAAGTATGTGGAACCCAGTTACACGCTTTAGTCACCCCCGAATTCAACCTGCATCCTGTGGCCCTTGGGTCTTGTAGCCGCGGCGGACCCCGGGCCCTCACCAGTGAGGGGTATCACGTTCTTGCTTCAAGTACTAGTATCTTGGTTGAGATGGTGAGGTGGTAGCGCCTCCCAAAGTTAGAATAATATCCTCCGGTCATATCTCCGCTCGGGCTGTGCACCTAGCACCGACAAAGGGTGTGACGATATTTGTCCTTGCCAAATCCATTTGGATTCGGTTGGGCCTCGTTTTCTTTGGTGGCTTTGCAGGTACAACCCTTCTGATCTACGCTGCTCATTGTGAGCAAAGTTTTTTGTTCTACTATGCTGGTTTTTTGGGGTCTTAGCACGATGACTTTCTAACAATCTACTACTCTCTCCGTCCGGAAATACTTGTCGGGGACGGAGGGAGTACAATTATGTATGCCTAGCTCTATCAAGGGAGGAGCGACGACGAAGGTGGTCCATAGACTTGGTTGTAATTTTTGTTACTTCCGGTGATTTTTGTACTGCTGGAATTTTTGTCTATTTGGGCCTAGCCCAATAGCAGTTTCAGAAATTCCTAATAAATCCTAGAGGCCCACGCAGCCCATTCGTGCAAGGCAAGAGGTGGAACTAAAGTTTAGTCCCACATTGCTAGTTTAGAGGGAGTTGGACCTCTTTACAAGGGAGGTTCTTTCCCCACTTGTATGAGCATGAGAACAAGAGGGACATCCACGCGCGCTCCTCCTCCGCTGCCCACCACGCCGCGGGTTGCGGGAATGAGCCGAGCCGATGTTAAATTTTTGCCACGCACGACGGGTATACGAAAGGTCAAGCAGGAGCTGAAACATTTTTCGTAGTGGACACTGAATCCGAACGGGGTACCTCTTCGGCAGAAGTCCGTTTGCTTCGTCTCTCTCTCTCTCTTCATTTCACCTCTCTTCGCTGCCCTCTCGCCTCCTTCTCTTGCGCCTATAAAAGGGAGGTCGCTCCTCTCAGAGAGGCGCACCAGAACTTCCCCTTCCTCTCGCCACTGGTTCCAATCTCTGAGTTGTTGCTGTCTTCCTCATCCCGGCTTGCGGCGTGCACCGCGAGTCGGGACAGTAGGCCTCCAAAACCGCACCTCTTTGAGTCATGTACGGGAGAAGGGTGATAAGGTTTTTGGGGAGCGCTCTGCGCGACTACTGACTTCTTCGTCACGGACGCCCCGGACTCCGACGACTACTTCCCCGACGTCGACAACCTCCTCGCCGACATGGAGGACACCGACCCCAAGTCCAGTGCCTCTGCTCCGGCTGCTGTCCAGTACGTGTTCTTGTTTTTCCTGTTAGAGGTCCTGCCACAGTTCCTTGTTCTAGTGTTTGCCCTACACATGTTAGGATCTACCTCATATATGAATCTTGATCTACTGTCTGCTCGAGAGATGATCGATTCTAGCTCATATATGCAGATGTTATTTACCTTCACTTTGTCAAATCGCATGACTTGTTTTATCACTGCTATACTAGTCATGCTTTATCCAGTATTTTTGTTAATAAAATCATTCTGTAAATTGCTCATATTTCCAGCAATCCAAAAACTTTATTATAGGCAATTTACCCCAAGTGATTTTGCCGCTTCCATGAGACCTCCTATGTTTGAGGGTATCCACTATAAGAGGTGACGCGTGAGAGGAGTCTTATGGTTTCACACCATGAGTTGCTATGACGCCACTCTTGGTAAACTTGAAGGAGAGCAAGATGCCCAACAGGCACAAGCTTTTCAGAAAATGGATACCTTGTTTAAGGCTGCTCTCTTGAGTGTTCTTGGTGAGAACATAGTTGATGCTTATGCGTCAATTGATAATGGAAAAGATATGTGGGACGCACTCGAGGCCAAGTTTGGGGTCTCGTATGCTGGCACTGAGCTGTACATCATGGAGCAAATCTATGACTACAGGATGACTGAAGAGCGCTCCATGGTTGAGCAAGCTCATGAGATACAATCATTTGCTAGAGAACTTGAGCACTTCAATTGTATCCTACCGGACAAGTTTATTGCCAGACGTATCATCACTAAGCTTCCTCCCACGTAGAAGAACTTTGCTACCTCACTGAAGCATAAGAGGCAGGAGTTTTCCGTTCCGGGTCTCATTGGTACTCTTGATGTGGAAGAAAATGCGAGAGCAAAGGACAACCGTGCTCGAGGTATTGAGGGAGGTTCTAGTGCCAATTTGGTACAGAAGAAGAACTTCCAGCCCCACAAGTTCAAGAACAAGGGCAAGTTTGATGGTAAAGCAAAGTTTGATGGGAAGAACAAGGCTATGCAGCACACGAACTTCAAGAAGAAGAATGACAAGAAGAAAGGTGTTTATCATGTGTGTGGGGATCCTGATCATTGGGCTCCAAGTTGCCCTAATCGCTATCGCAAGCGTCATCCTGGGAAAGGCGGCAAGACCGCTAATGTTGTCATTGGAGACACT
The DNA here is from genome assembly GCF_002162155.2 of Triticum dicoccoides. NCBI lineage: Eukaryota > Viridiplantae > Streptophyta > Magnoliopsida > Poales > Poaceae > Triticum > Triticum dicoccoides. Next base: position 577,958,757 of record NC_041385.1, on the reverse strand, counting down.
GACATGAAGGATGCTGGGTATGGTATATTTCCCACTATTCTTTCAGTATGTCATTCTCCTGATTGGTTGATTGACATGGTTGCTAATGTGCATGTATGCAATGATATTTCCATGTTTTCGTCTTATCAGACCGCAGGGACTTCCACCGTGTTGATGGTTAACGGTTCAAGTGCTTCTGATCGTGGTGTTGGCACGGTCGATCTGAAGTTTACTTCGGGGAAGATCGTCCAGCTGAAGAACATGCATTATGTCCCCTCCGTCAATAAAAATCTTGTTAGCGGATCTCTTCTGTGTAGAGATGGCTACAAGCTTGTCTTTCAGTCGAATAAATTTGTAATTTCCAAGTATGGAACCTTTGTTGGTAAAGGCTATGAGAAAGGAGGCCTGTTTCGTTTATCCTTATCAGACGTTTGCAATAAAGTTGTTAATCATATTTGCAACAATAGTGAATCAAATGTATGGCATTCACGTCTTTGTCATGTTAACTTTGGTTGCATGTCGCGACTAGCAAAGTTGAACTTAATCCCTAGTTTCACCACCATCAAGGGATCCAGGTGTCAAGCGTGTGTACAAACTAAGTAACCTCGTAAGTCTCATGTAACTGCGGAAACGAAAAATCTTGCACCACTAGAACTCATACATTCAGATCTATGTGAAATGAATGGTGTTTTGACAAAAGGTGGAAAGAAATATTTCATGACTTTAATTGACGACTCCACTAGATACTGCCGTGTGTATCTTCTGAAATCTAAGGATGAGGCTTTGAACTTTTTCAAGATCTATAAAGCTGAAGTGGAAAACCAACTTGATCGAAAAATCAAGAGGCTTAGGTCCGACCGTGGTGGAGAGTATTTTTCCAATGAATTTGATGCTTTTTGTGCGGAACATGGTATAATCCATGAGAGGACGCCTCCCTATTCACCTCAGTCAAATGGGGTGGCCGAAAGAAAGACCCGTACTCTAACTGATTTGGGGACTCAAGCAAGCACCCAAACAGTGGCATGAGAAGTTTGAAAGAAATTTAACAGCTGCAGGCTTTGTTGTGAACGAAGCTGACAAATGTGTGTACTGATAACCCACAAGTGTAGGAGATCGCAACAACTTTCGAGGGTGAAGTACAACCCAAATTTATTGATTCGACACAAGGGGAGCCAAAGAATATTCTTGAGTATTAGCAGTTGAGTTGTCAATTCAAACACACCTGGATAACTTAGTATCTGCAGCAAAGTATTTAGTAGCAAAGTAGTATGATAGTAAAGGTAACGGTGGCAAAAGTAAAGATAATAGTTTTTGGGTTTTTGTAGTAGTTGTAATAGCAGCAATGGAAAAATAAATAAGCGAAGAACAATATGTGAAAAGCTCGTAGGCAATGGATCAGTGATGGATAATTATGCCGGATGTGATTCCTCATGTATTAGCTATAACACAGGGTGACACAGAACTAGCTCCAGTTCATCAATGTAATGTAGGCATGTATTCCGTAAATAGTCATACGTGCTTATTGAAAAGAACTTGCATGACATCTTTTGTCCTACCCTCTCGTGGCAGTGGGGTCCTAGTGGAAACTAAGGGATATTAAGGCCTCCTTTTAATAGAGAATCGGAACAAAGCATTAGCACATAGTGAATACATGAACTCCTCAAACTACGGTCATCATCGAGAAGTATCCCGATTATTGTCACTTCGGGGTTGTCGGATCATAACACATAATAGGTGACTATAGACTTGCAAGATAGGATCAAGAACACACATATATTCATGAAAACATAATACGTTCAGATCTGAAATCATGGCACTCGGGCCCTAGTGACAAGCATTAAGCATAGCAAAGTCATAGCAACATCAATCTCAGAACATAGTGGATACTAGGGATCAAACCCTAACAAAACTAACTTGATTACATGGTAAATCTCATCCAACCCATCACCGTCCAGCAAGCCTACGATGGAATTACTCACGCACGGCGGTGAGCATCATGAAATTGGTGATGGAGGATGGTTTATGATGACGACGGCGATGAATCCCCCTCTTCGGAGCCCCGAACAGACTCCAGATCAGCCCTCCCGAGAGAGATTAGGGCTTGGCGGCGGCTCCGTGTCGTAAAACGTGATGAAACTTTCTCTCTGATTTTTTTCTCCCCGAGACGAAATATATGGAGTTGGAGTTGAGGTCGGTGGAGGTCCAGGGGGCCCACAAGATAGGAGGGGGCGCCCTATAGGGGGGGGGCCTGTCTCGTGGACAGGGTGTGGGCCCCCTGGTGTATTTCTTTCGCCCAAAAATTCTTATTAATTCCAAAAAGTGCCTCCGTGGATTTTCAGGACATTCCGAGAACTTTTCTTTTCTACACATAAAACAACATCATGGTAGTACTGCTGAAAACAACGTCAGTCCGGGTTAGTTTCATTCAAATCATGCAAGTTAGAGTCCAAAACAAGGGCAAAAGTGTTTGGAAAAGTAGATACGTTGGAGACGTATCAACTCCCCCAAGCTTAAACTTTTGCTTGTCCTCAAGCAATTCAGTTGATAGACTGAAAGTGATAAAGAAAAACTTTTACAAGCTCTGTTTGCTCTTGTTGTTGTAAACATGCAAAGCCAGCATTCAGGTTTCAGCAAATATTATGAACTGACCATACTCACAATAGCACTTAAGTCTCACAATTACTCATATCAATAACATAATCAGCTAGCGAGCCATAATAATAAAACTCGGATGACAACACTTTCTCAAAACAATCAAAACAAGATATAACAAAATGGTATCTCTCTAGCCCTTTCCGAGACCGCAAAACATAAATGCAGAGCACCTTTAAAGATCAAGGACTGACTAAACATTGTAATTCATGGTAAAAGAGATCCATTCAAGTCATACCCAATATAAACCAATAGTAATGAATGCAAATGACAGTGTGCTCTTCAGCGGGTGCTTTTTAATAAGAAGGGTGATGACTCAACATAAAAGTAAATAGATAGGCCTTTCGCAAAGGGAAGCAGGGATTTGTAGAGGTGCCAGAGCTCGATTTTAAAACAGAGATTGAATAACATTTTGAGCGGCATACTTTCGCTATCAACGCAACAACTATGAGATGGTTGTATCTTCCATACTATATGCATTATGGGCAGTTCCCAAACGGAATGGTAAAGGTTTAAACTCCCCCAACCACCAACAAGCATCAATCCATGGCTTGGTCAAAACGACGAGTGCCTCCAACTAACAACAGCCCTGGGGGAGTTTTGTTTAATTATTTTGATTTGCTTTGATTTTTTGGATCATGGGACTGGGCATCCCGGTTACAAGCCATTTCTCATGAATGAGGAGCGGAGTCCACTCCTCTTGAGAATAACCCACCTAGCATGGAAGATATAGGCAGCCCTAGTTGTAACATGAGCTGCTCGAGCATACAAAACAGAATTTCATTTGAGGGTTTGGAGTTTGGCACATACAAATTTACTTGAAACGGCAGGTAAATACCGCATATAGGAAGGTATAGTGGACTCATAAGGAACAACTTTGGGGTTTAAGGATTTTGGATGCACAAGCAGTATTCCCGCTTAGTACAGGTGAAGGCTAGCAAAAGACTGGGAAGCGACCACCTAAGAGAGCGACAACAGCCATAAACATACATTAAAATTAATTCACATCGAATACAAGCATGAGTAGGATATAATCCACCATGAACATAAATATCGTGAAGGCTATGTTGATTTGATTCAACTACTGCATGAACATGTGCCAAGTCGAGTCACTCAACTCATTCAAAGGAGGAAACCATCCCATCATACCACATCATAATAATTCTAATAGCATGTTGGCACGCAAGGTAAATCATTATAACTCAAAGCTAATCAAGCATGGCACAAGCAACTATAATCTCTAAATGTCATTGCAAATATGTTTACTTCATAATAAGCTGACTCAGGAACGATGAACTCATCATATTTACAAAAATAAGAGAGGTCGAGTTCATACCAGCTCCTCTCATCCCAATAAGTCCATCATATGTCATCATTATTGCCTTTCACTTGTACGACCGAACGATGTGTATAATAATAAGAGTGCATGTGCATTGGACTAAGCTGGAATCTACAAGCATTCAACTCAAAAGAGAAGACAAGTAATATGGGCTCTAAGTTAAATAAATAATCATGCATATGAGAGCCACTAAACATTTTCAATATGGTCTTCTCGACCCCTAAAGGAAAGAAAAGAAAATAAAACTATTTACACAGGAAAGCTCCCAACAAGAAAGAAGAAGAACTAGAAATCTTTTTGGGCTTTCATTTTAATTTCTACTACAAGCATGGAAATTAAACTAACTAATTTTTTGGGTTTTTCCCAAGGTTTATCAAACACACAAGAAGAAAACTAGAAAAAGGAATTTAAACTAACATGGATAATACAATGAAAGAGTATGAGCACCGATAGCTAGTGTGTGAACATGAATGTAAAGTCGGTGAGAAATACGTACTCCCCCAAGCTTAGGCTTTTGGCCTAAGTTGGTCTAATACCAAGGACCGCCGCTACTCTCCCCGGTGTAATGAGAGGTGTAATCAGGATACCACTGGCTGGTCATCTCCGGATCCCACTGGACAGATGATGCACGATAAGGGTCCAGTTGAGGTTCCGGCTCAGGTTCAGGTTCTGGAGTAAAAGCTTGAGCTCAATGATTGTTCACCGCTTCCGGTGTGACGAGAAAATTTTCTGCAAGCAAATCAAACAACAGAGGCGCAGGCAAAATAATAATCTCAATGTGTTTCTTATTGAATCTAAGTTTATACAAGAGCATCCTCTCTTCATTGTCGACAATAAACTTGTGTGCTACCATGCTCTTGTAATCTAAAATGTGATGAGGCAATGTTGTCTCCTCTTTCTCAAGATGCCTAATGGGTATCTGAAAATGCCTAGCAAGACGTGCAGCATAGATGCCTCCAAATATGGGGCCTTTTGTATGATTCAGGGCTAGCCGTTTAGCAACGACGGTACCCATTCTAAAATTAATGTCTCCAAGCAAGGCATGTTGAATAATGATAATATTAGGAACACTTAAGTTTCCACTATTTCCACGACCAATCAAGCATCTACTAGCAAATATGGCAAAGTAGCGTAAAACAGGAAAGTGTATGCTAGAGACTTTTGCCTCGGAACCCTTCTTTGACTCCTCTACAGCGATAGTATTAACAAAGCCATCCACATCTTTACGATGGGGTTCCTCTAATTCTCCCTCATAAGGTATCCTACACACCGCGCAAAAATTATGTAAAGACATTTCTCGGAATTTATCATATAAATGAAATGATACTGCAGGCGGTGACTTCTTAGGATAATAATAAAAGTTTTGCACGAAAGTATTAGTGAGTAAGAGATTCTGGTCAATCCGGTCATTGATGAAACTGGTGAGGCCTGCAATATCGATCAAAGAATAAAAATCCTCATGAATTCCGGCTTATTTCAAGAAATCATTGCATGGCCATTCACACGACCGTACTTCCGCTAAGCGAGGAAGATTATAATTGGCTTTTTCCTTCTCTTTGGCTTGTTTTTTCTGAGAGCCTTGGCTAGAAGAGCCCCTCAAAAATTTCCTTAACATTCTCTGAAAATTTCTGAAATTTTAGTAACTTCAAAATAAAAGTGAATAAAACTAAACAAGATTGGTAGCAACTACTCCTACAAGTTCCTAGAGCCCATATCATGCATTAGAAATGGTTGGGACCTCATAAATTTAACATGCAAGCTCAAGAACAGGTTCAGCAAGGCAGCAAAAATTTGCAATGAATAAAGCACTAGAACAAAAACTAATTGGACCAATGGAGGAGTCACATACCAAGCAACAATCTCCCAAAGTAGTTTTGTGAATGGAGCTTTGAGCAACGAGATCGAAAATCGCAGCAAAATGAGCTAGAACTCGTGCTTGAGCTGGATGGGGATTTTTTTGGGTAGAAGATGAAGTGTGTGGGTGCGGCATAAGTGGAGGGGGCCACTAGGGGCCCACGAGACAGGGGGCGCGCCCTATAGGGGGGCTCCACTCTCGTGGCTTGGTGCTTGCCCCTCTTGCAGTGATTTCAGTGCCTAAAATCCTCAAATATTCCATAAAAAATCATACTAAATTTGCAGGGCATTTGGAGCACTTTTATTTTTGGGATTTTTTTTATTGCACGGAAAAATCAGAAAATAGGCAGATAATACTATTTTTGCTAAATTTATTCTAAATAACAGAAAGTAAAAAGAGGGTACAGAAGGTTGTGCCTTCTAGTTTCATCCATCTCATGATCATCAAAATGAATCCACTAACAAGGTTGATCAAGTCTTGTTAACAAACTCATTCTGAATAACACGGAACCGGAGAAATTTCGAATAACACTAAGTTACCTCAACGGGGATATGAAAATCCCCAACAATAAGAATATCATACTTTTTCTTGACAGTAGGGAGAGGAAATTCAAAACCTCCAATGATGATAGTTGGAACTTTTCCAATAGAATTGATGCTATGAACTTGAGATTGTTTCCTCGGAAAGTGTACCGTATGCTCATTACCATTAACATGAAAAGTGACATTGCCTTTGTTGCAACCAATAACAGCCCCTGCATTATTCAAAAAGGGTCTACCAAGGATAATAGACATACTATCGTCCTCGGGAATATCAAGAATAACAAAGTCCGTTAAGATAGTGACATTTGCAACCACAACAGGCACATCCTCACAAATACCGAGAGGTATAGCTGTTGATTTATCAACCATTTGCAAAGATATTTCAGTAGGTGTCAACTTATTCAATTCAAGTCTACAATATAAAGAGAGAGGCATAACACTAGCACCGGCTCCAAGATCACATAAAGCATTTCTGACATAGTTTCGTTTAATGGAGCATGGTATAGTCGGTACCCCTGGATCGCCAAGTTTCTTTGGTATTCCACCCTTAAAGGTGTAATTAGCAAGCATGGTGGAGATTTTAGCTTCAGGTATCTTTCTTTTGTTTGTAATGATATCCTTCATATACTTAGCATAAGGATTTACTTTAAGCATATCAGTTAAGCGCATACGTAAGAAAATAGGTCTAATCTTTTCAGCAAAGCGCTCAAAATCCTCATCATTCTTTGTCTTGGATGGTTTAGGAGGAAAGGGCATGGGTTTCTGAACCCATGGTTCTCTTTCTCTACCGTGCTTCCTAGCAACAAAATCTCTCTTATCATAATGTTGATTCTTTGATTGTGGGTTATCAAGATCAACAGCAGGTTCAACCTCTACTTCATTGTTTTTGCTAGGTTGAGCATCAACATGAACATTATCATTAACATTATCACTAGGTTCATGTTCATCACCTGGTTGTGTTTCAGCATCAGAGATAGAAATATCATTGGGATTCTCAGGTGTGTCTACAGTAGGTTCACTAGAAGCATGCAAAGTCCTATCATTTTTCTTTTTCTTCTTTTTAGAAGAACTAGGTGCCTCTAAATTATTTCTCTGAGAATCTTACTCGATTCTCTTAGGGTGGCCTTCAGGATACAAAGGTTCCTGAGTCATTCTACCAGTTCTAGTAGCCACTCTAACAGCAAAGTCATTTTTATTATTTAATTCCTCAAGCAAATCATTTTGAGCTTTAAGTACTTGCTCAGCTTGAGTAGCAACCATAGATGCATATTTGCTAATGAGTTGGAGTTCACCTTTAACTCTAGCCAAATTATCGCTTACGCGTCCTATCTCGAAAGCATTATTCTTTAACTCTCTACCAACATAAGCATTAAAACTTTCTTGTCTAGCCATAAAGTCATCAAATTCATCTAAGCATGGGCTATGAAATTTAGTAGAGGGGATTCCAACTCTATCATATCTATAGAGAGAATTTACCTTTAGTACCTATGTCGGGTTATCAAGACAATGTGGTTCTTCAACAGGCGATATATTAAGACCATGTATTTCTTCAATAGGTGGTAAATTCTTAACATCTTCAGCTTTAATACCTTTTTCTTTCATTGATTTCTTTGCCTCTTGCATATCTTCAGGACTGAGAAATAAAACACCTCTCTTCTTCGGAGTGGGTTTAGGAATAGGCTCAGGAGTTGGCTCAATTGATTCAGGAATTGCCTCAGGAATTGGCTCAGGAAGAGTCCAATTATTTTTATTAGTCAACCTATTATTCAATAGTAATTTAGCTTCGTCGACTGTTCTTTCCCTGAAAACACAACCAGCACAACTATCCAAGTAGTCCTTGGAAGCATCTGTTAGTCCATTATAAAAGATATCAAGTATTTCATTTTTCTTGAGAGGATGATCAGGCAAAGCATTAAGTAACCGGAGGAGCCTCCCCCAAGCTTGTGGGAGACTCTCTTCTTTGATTTGCACAAAGTTATATATTTCCCGCAAGGCAGCTTGTTTCTTATGAGCAGGGAAATATTTAGCAGAGAAGTAATAAATCATATCCTGGGGATTACGCACACAACCAGGAGCAAGAGAATTATACCAAGTCTTAGCATCACCCTTTAACGAGAACGGAAATATCTTAAGGATATAAAAATAGCAAGATCTTTCATCATGAGTGAACAGGGTAGCTATATCATTCAACTTGGTAAGATGTGCCACAACAGTTTCAGATTCAAGGGCATAAAAAGGATCAGATTCAACTAGAGTAATAATCTCAAGATCAATAGAGAATTCATAATCCTTACCAGTAACACAGATAGGTGAAGTAGCAAAAGCAGGGTCAGGTTTCATTCTAGCATTAAGAGACTTCTGCTTCCATTTAGCTAATAATTTCTTAAGATCATATCTATCATTGCAAGCAAAGATAGCTCTAGCAGCTTCTTCATTCATAACATAACCCTCAGGAACAACAGGCAATACATAATCATTGGGAGAATTGTCATCATCACTATCATCAATAATAGCATCTTCAATAATTTCATTCTCTCTAACTCTAGCAAGTTGTTCATCAAGAAATTCACCTAATGGCAAAGTAGTATCACGCACAGAAGTAGTTTCATCATGCATAGCAGAAGTGGCATCATCAATAACATGCGACATATCAAAATTCATAGCGGTAGCAGGTTTAGGTGTCGCAAGCTTACTCATAACAGAAGGAGAATCTAGTGCAGAGCTAGATGGCAGTTCCTTACCTCCCCTCGTAGTTGAGGGATAGATCTTGGTTTTAGAGTCTTTCAAATTATTCATAGTGATCAACAGATATAAATCCCAAGTGACTCAAAGAATAGAGCTATGCTCCCCGGCAACGGCGCCAGAAATTAGTCTTGATAACCCACAAGTGTAGGGGATCGCAACAGCTTTCGAGGGTGAAGTACAACCCAAATTTATTGATTCGGCACAAGGGGAGCCAAAGAATATTCTTGAGTATTAGCAGTTGAGTTGTCAATTCAACCACACCTGGATAACTTAGTATCTGCAGCAAAGTATTTAGTAGCAAAGTAGTATGATAGTAAAGGTAATGGTGGCAAAAGTAAAGATAATAGTTTTTGGGTTTTTGTAGTAGTTATAACAGCAGCAACGGAAAAGTAAATAAGCGAAGAATAATATGTGAAAAGATCGTAGGCAGTGGATCAGTGATGGATAATTATGCCGGATGTGATTTGCGATTCCTCATGTAATAGCTATAACACAGGGTGACACAGAACTAGCTCCAGTTCATCAATGTAATGTAGGCATGTATTCCGTAAATAGTCATACGTGCTTATGGAAAAGAACTTGCATGACATCTTTTATCCTACCCTCCCGTGGCAGCGGGGTCCTAGTGGAAACTAAGGGATATTAAAGCCTCCTTTTAATAGAGAACCAGAACAAAGCATTAGCACATAGTGAATACATGAACTTCTCAAACTACGGTCATCACCGAGAAGTATCCCGATTATTGTCACTTCGGGGTTGTCAGATCATAACACATAATAGGTGACTATAGACTTGCTAGATAGGATCAAGAACACACATATATTCATGAAAACATAATAGGTTTAGATCTGAAATCATGGCACTCGGGGCCTAGTGACAAGCATTAAGCATAGCAAAGTCATAGCAACATCAATCTCAGAACATAGTGGATACTAGGGATCAAACCCTAACAAAACTAACTTGATTACATGGTAAATCTCATCCAACCCATCACCGTCCAGCAAGTCTACGATGGAATTACTCACGCACGGCGGTGAGCATCATGAAATTGGTGATGGAGGACGGTTGATGATGACGACGGCGGCGAATCCCACTCTCCGGAGCCCCGAACAAACTCCAGATCAGCCCTCCCGAGAGAGATTAGGGCTTGGCGGCGGCTCCGTGTCGAAAAACGCGATGAAACTTTCTATATGATTTTTTTCTCCCCGAGACGGAATATATGGAGTTGGAGTTGAGGTCGGTGGAGGTCTAGGGGGGCCATGAGGTAGGAGGGCGCGCCCTATAGGGGGGGCGCCCCCTGTCTCGTGGACAGGGTGTGGTCCCCTTGGTGTATTTCTTTCACCCAGAAATTCTTATTAATTCCAAAAAGTGCCTCCGTGGATTTTCAAGACATTCCGAGAACTTTTCTTTTCTACACATAAAACAACATCATGGCAGTTCTGCTGAAAACAACGTCAGTCCGCGTTAGTTTCATTCAAATCATGCAAGTTAGAGTCCAAAACAAGGGCAAAAGTGTTTGGAAAAGTAGATACGTTGGAGACGTATCATGTACTATCGCCATGGTGGGGGCAAGGGAGTTATGCTTTGCTTGTATGTTGATGCATACTGATTTTCTGAACAAATCTGAATGTTATTAAGGAGGTCAAGGATTTCCTATCTCGTTGTTTTGAGATGAAGGATTTAGGAGTGGCTGATGTCATTCTAAACATCAAGTTGTTGAGAGACGATCATGGTGGGATTACATTGCTTCAATCTCACTATGTGGAAAAGATCTTGAGTCGCTTTGGCTATAGTGACTGCAAGCCCTCTCCAACACCATATGATGCCAATGTGTTGCTTCAAAAGAATCGAAGAATTGTTAGAGACCAATTGAAATATTCTCAGATTATTGGCTCGCTTATGTACTTAGCCAGTGCTACAAGACCTGACATCTCTTTTGCTATTAGCAAACTGAGCCGCTTTGTCTCAAAACCAGGTGATGTGCATTGGAAAGCTCTAAAGAGAGTTTTGTGTTATTTGAAAGGCACTGCGAATTATGGAATTCTCTACACTGGGCACCCAAAGGTGCTTGAAGGGTATAGTGACTCAAACTTGATCTCAGATGCTGATGAGATAAAGGCCACGAGCGGATATGTATTCACTCATGGAGGTGGCGCTGTTTCCTGAAAGTCTTGCAAGCAGACCATCTTAACGAGGTCAACAATGGAAGCAGAACTCACAGCACTAGATACAGCTACGGTCGAAGCAGATTGGCTTCGCCGGCTCTTGAATGACTTGACGGTTGTTGAGAAATCTGTACCGGCTATCCTTATGAACTACGACAATCAAACTGTGATCACGAAAGTGAACAGCTCAAAGGATAACATGAAGTCATCAAGACATGTTCAGAGAAGGTTAAAGTCTGTCAGGAAAATGAGAAACTCCGGAGTTATTGCATTGGATTATATCCAAACGTCTAAAAATCTGGAAGATCCTTTCACTAAGGGTCTATCACGTAATGTGATAGATAATGCATCGAGGGAGATGGGTATGAGACCCAGAATATGAGTTGTTCATAGTGGTAACTAATACGTCTCCAACGTATCTATAATTTTTGATTGTTCCATGCTATTATATTACATGTTTTGGATGTTTATGGGCTTTATTTTATACATTATTATCATTTTTGGGACTAACCTACTAACCGGAGGCCCAGCCGTATTGCTGTTTTTTTGCCTATTTCAGTATTTCGAAGAAAAGGAATATCAAACGGAGTCCAAATGGAATAAAACCTTCGGAAGCGTGATTTTTGAAACGAACGTGATCCAGAGGACTTGGAGTGCAAGTCAAGAAGCAGCCGAGGCGGCCACGAGAGGGTAGGGCGCGTCCCCCTATCTCGTGGGCCCCTCGGGCGGCCACCGACGTACTTCTTCCTCCTATATAAGCCTACATACCCCGAAAACATCCAAAGAGCAACCGAAACACAATTTCCACCACCGTAACCTTCTGTATCCGCGAGATCCCATCTTGGAGCCGTCGTCGGCGTTCTGCCGGAGGGGGATTCCACCACGGAGGGCGTCTACATCAACACCATAGCCCCTCCGATGAGTTGTGAGTAGTTTACCACAGACCTTCGGGTCCATAGTTATTAGCTAGTTGGCTTCTTCTCTCTTTTTGGATCTCAATACAATGTTCTCACCCTCTCTTGTGGAGATCTATTCGATGTAATCTCTTTTTGCGGTGTGTTTGTCGAGATCCGATGAATTGTGGGTTTATGATCAAGTTTATCTATGGATAATAATTGAATCTTCTCTGAATTCTTTTATATGATTGAGTTATCTTTGCAAGTCTCTTCGAATTATCGGTTTGGTTTGGCCTACTAGATTGATCTTTCTTGCCATGGGAGAAGTGCTTAGCTTTGGGTTCAATCTTGCGGTGTTCTTACCCAGTGACAGAAAGGGTTGCAAGACACGTATTGTATTGTTGCCATCGAGGATAAAAAGATGGGGTTTATATCATATTGCTTGAGTTTATCCCTCTAAATCATGTCATCTTGCTTAATGCGTTACTCTGTTCTTATGAACTTAATACTCTAGATGCATGCTAGATAGCAGTCGATGTGTGGAGTAATAGTAGTAGATGCAGGCAGGAGTCGGTCTACTTGTTGCAGACGTGATGCCTATATACATGATCATGCCTAGATAACGTCATAATTATTCGCTTTTCTATCAATTGCTCGACAGTAATTTGTTTACCCACCGTAATACTTATGCTCTCGAGAGAAGCCACTAGTGAAACCTATGGCCCCCGGGTCTATCTCTTATCATACTTGCTTCCAATCTACTTTTATTTGCATCTTTATTTTCTGCATCTATATTATAAAATACCAAAAATATATTTATCTTATCATATTATCTCTATCAGATCTCACTTTTGCAAGTGGCCGTGAAGGGATTGACAACCCCTTTATCGCGTTGGTTGCGAGTTCTCTGTTTGTTTGTGTAGGTTCATGGGACTTGTTGAGGAGCCTCCTACTGGATTGATACCTTGGTTCTCAAAAACTGAGGGTAATACTTACTCTACTGTGCTGCATCACCCTTTCCTCTTCAAGGAAAACCAACGCAAGCTCAAGACGTAGCAAGAAGGATTTCTGGCGCCGTTGCCGGGGAGGTCTTCGCTCAAGTCAAGACATACCAAGTACCCGTCACAAACTCATCTCCCTCGCATTTACATTATTTGCCATTTACCTCTCATTTTCCTCTCCCCCACTTCACCCTTGCCGTTTTATTTGCCCTCTCTTTCCCAATCTCCTCTCTTTTCCGTTTTCCGTTTTCTGTTTGCTTGTGTGCTTGTTTGTCCTCATGGCTTTGCCTAAGAGTACCGACCTCCTTCTTAGGAGGTTCGAAGAGATTGAGTCAAATATTAGAAACTTTATGAATTTGCAATTTGAGCATAATAATTTCTTCAGAAAAGAGTTTAAAGAACAAAGAGATTTTTGGGTCTTATGAATAAGGAGCTTGATGGTATGAAAAAAGAATTTTATGGCGTGAACTCTCAAATAATCCGGCTTGAGAAGGCTATAGCTCAAATTTCTGATAAGAAAGCCACCTTAGTCAATAAGATGGCTGCCAAACCAGAAAAGTTAGATGAAAATAATGATGAAGATCTTAAAGTTATTGATGTGTCCCCTATTAGATCTTTGTTTTGTAATATGAATCTTGAAAATAATGGGACTGGAGATGAGTCAACTTTATTTAGAAGGCGTCCCAAGAATTCGGAGTTTTTAGATCTTGATGCTAAATTTGGTAAAAGTGGGATTGGAGAGGTCATGACTTTAAATAGCATTGAACCCACTATCTCGGATTTCAAGGAATTTGATTATGATAATTGTTCTTTAGAAAGCTGTATTTCCTTGTTGCAATCCGTCGTTAACTCTCCACATGCTTATAGTCAAAATAAAGCTTTTACCAAACATATCGTTGATGCCTTGATGCAATATTTTGATGAAAAACTTAATTTAAAAGTTTCTATACCTAGAAAACTTAATGATGAGTGGGAACCTACTATAAAGATTAAAATTAAAGATCATGAGTGTTTTTGTTTGTGTGATTTGGGTGCTAGTGTTTCCACGATTCCGAAAACTTTATGTGATATTCTAGGTTTCCATGATCTTGATGATTGTTCTTTAAATTTGCATCTTGCGGATTCCACCATTAAAAAGCCAATAGGAAGGATCAATGATGTCCTTATCGTTGCAAATAGAAATTTGGTGCCCGTTGATTTTATCGTCCTTGATATAGATTGCAACCTTTCTTGCCCTATTATTCTTGGTAGACCTTTCCTTTGAACGATTGGTGCGATTATTGATATGAAGGAAGGGAATATTAGATTCCAATTTCCATTAAAAAAAGGCATGGAGAACTTTCCAAGAAAGAAAGTCAAATTACCTTATGAATCTATCATGCGAGCTACTTATGAACCAAGTGACAAAGATGGCACTACTTAGATCTATCTTCGCTTTTATGCCTAGCTAGGGGCGTTAAATGATAGCGCTAGTTGGGAGGCAACCCAATTTTCTTTGTGTTTCTTGTTTTAGGTCCTGTTTAGTAATAAATTTTGTTTCTACCTTCTGTTTAGATGTGTTTTCATGTTTTATTTAGTGTTTGTGCCAAGTAGAACCTATAGGATAACCTATGATATGAGTTGATTTGATTCTGCTGAAAAACAGAAACTTTGCACTCACGAGACAAAATTCAATAAATCACAGGAACGAGATTTTGCATTGATTCTTTTTTCTGCTATTCAATAAACAAATTGTTCAGGACGTACTATTTTGGTAAGATTTTTGAGGTTCCAGAAGTTTGCGTCAGTTACAGATTTCTACAGACTATTCTGTTTTTGACAGATTCTGTTTTTTGTGTGTTGTTTGCTTATTTTGATGCATCTATGGCTAGTATGTAAGGGTATGAACCATAGAGAACTTGGAATACAGTAGATTTAACACCAATATAAATAAAGAATGATTTCATTACAGTACCTTATGTGGTAGTTTTGTTTTCTTTCACTAATGGAGCTTATGAGATTTTCTGTTGAGTTTTGTGTTGTGAAGTTTTCAAGTTTTGGGTAAAGATTTGATGGACTATGGAATAAAGGGTGGCAAAAGCCTAAGCTTGGGGATGCCCAAGGCACCCCAAAATATTCAATAATAGACAAAAGCCTAAGCTTGGGGATGCCCCCGGAAGGCATCCCCTCTTTCGTCTTCATTCATTGGTAACTTTACTCGGAGCTATATTTTTATTTGCTACATGATATGTATTTTGCTTGGAGCATCGTGTATTATATTAGTCTTTGCCTTTTAGTTTACCACAATCATCCTTGCTGTAACACACCTTTTGGGAGAAGCCTATTTGCTTAGGATTTGATAGAATACTCTATGTGCTTCACTTATATCTTTTGAGCTAGCTAGTTTTTGCTCTAGTACTTCACTTATATCTTTTAGAGCACGGTGGTGGATTAATTTTGAAGAAATTGTTGATCTCTCATGCTTCACTTATATTATTTTGAGAGTCTTTTAGAACAGCATGGTATTTTCTATGGCTATAAATTGGTCCTAGAATGATGAGCATCCAAGTTGGGTATAATAAAAACTATCATAGGAAGTGAATTGGATGCTATGATCAACTTGATACTTGATGATTGTTTTGAGATAGGGAGGTAGTGATATTAAGGTCATGCTATTTGGGTGATTATGAATTTAAAGAATGCTTGTGTTGAAGTTAGCAAGTCCCGTAGCATGCACGTATGGTTAAAGTTGTGTAACAAATTTGAAGCATGAAGTGTACCTGGCTTGTGCATCCTTATGAGTGGCGGTCGGGGACGAGCGATGGTATTTTCCTACCAATCTATCCCCCTAGGAGCATGCGCGTAGTGCTTGGTTTTTGATGACTTCTAAATTTTTGCAATAAGTATATGAGTTCCTATGATTAATGTTGAGTCCATGGATTATACGCACTTTTACTTTTCCATCATTGCTAGCCTCTTCGGTACCGTGCATTGCCCTTTCTCACCTTGAGAGTTGGTGCAAACTTCTCCGGTGCATCCAAACCCCGTGATATGATACGCTCTATCACACATAAACCTCCTTACATCTTCCTCAAAACAGCCACCATACATACCTATTTATGGCATTTCCATAGCCATTTCGAGATATATTGCCATGCAACTTTCCACCGTTCCATTCATCATCATCATGACATACATTACTTTTGTCATATTGCCAAAGCATGATCATGTAGTTGACATCGTATTTGTGGCAAAGCCACCATGCATAATTTTTCATACATGTCACTCTTGATTCATTGCACCATCCTGGTACACCGCCGGAGGCATTCATATAGAGTCATATCTTGTTCCAGTTTCGAGTTGTAATTTATGTGTTGTAATCAATAAAAGTGTGATGATCATCATTATTAAAGCATTTCCCAAAAAGAAAAAAAGGAAAGGCCAAAAGAAAAAGAAAAAACCCAAAAGAAAAAAAGAAAAAGAAAAAAAGAGAAAGGAAAAAAGAAAAAAAAAGAAAAAAGAAAAAAAGAAAAAAAGGAAAATAAATAAAGGGGCAATGCTACTATCTCTTTTTCCACACTTGTGCTTCAAAGCAGCACCTTGTTCTTCATGTAGTGAGTCTCATATATATCGTGCTTCAAAGTACCACCATGTTTTCATGTAGAGAGTCTCATGTGTTGTCACTTCAATATACTAGTGGGAATTTTTTTGTTATAGAACTTGGCTTGTATATTCCTACGATGGGCTTCCTCAAATGCCGTAGGTCTTCGTGAGCAAGCAAGTTGGATGCACACCCACTAGTTTTGTTTTGTTGAGCTTTCATTCATAGCTCTAGTGCATCCATTGCATGGCAATCCCTACTCCTCATGTTGACATCAATTGATGGGCATTCCCATAGCCCGTTGATTATCCTCATCAATGTGAGACTTTCTCCTTTTTTGTCTTCTCCACACAATCCCCAATCATTATTCAATTCCACCCATAGTGTTATATCCATGGCTCACGCTCATGTATTGCGTGAAGGTTGAAAAAGTTTGAGATTATTTAAGTATGAAACAATTGCTTGACTTGTCATCGGGGGTATAGAAGTTGCACTACTGGAAACTGGGAATTTGCCATCAGCCAGCTCTTTGCCATCTGCTTATAAAAAACAGATGGCAAAGAACTGACAGACGGCAAAGAACATGGTTGCCATCAGCCAATTCTTTGCCATCTGCTAGTGGATGGCAAATAATCTTTGCCAGCAGATGGCAAAGAGGTGGGTAGGGTCCAGTGCTGTAACGTCCTGTCAACCCACCTCTTTGCCATCTGCCAGCAGATGGCAAAGAATCTTTTCCGTCTGTTGGCAGATGGCAAAGAAGTGGGTGGGGCCCAATGGATAACGGCGCTGTAACGGCCCAGTAGCCCCACCTCTTTGCCATCAGCCAGCGGATGGCAAAGGCCCATATCTTTGCCATCAGCCAGCGGTTGGCAGATGGCAAAGAGGTCGGACTATCTCCTCCCCTCTCTTCTTCTAAAAAAAATTCTCCTCCCCTCTCTCCCAGCCCGGCCCCTCCTCTCTCTCTCTCTTCCATCCCGGCCCCACCCCTCTCTCTCTCCCCACCTCACCCACCCACCACTTGTCTCAAAAAACCCAACCCCAAACCGCACCCGCGCGCCCCAGCCGGACGACCCCAACACCGCCGCCGGCCTGCCACCGCCCAGCACCGCCGCTGGCCCGCCCCTTCCCACCACC
>NC_041385.1:577934370-577940518 GCF_002162155.2 Triticum dicoccoides | reverse complement strand
CTCCCCCACCCCTCCCCGGCCATCGCGGCGTGCCCCGTGGCCCGCCCCTCCACCGAGCCAGGCCACGGTGCCGCCGCCTTCCCGCGGCCCTCCCTGCCACGGCGCCATCGACAATTCAGATTCAGGTATCCTTTTTTTTGCACTGAAGATTCAGGTATCCTTGTTCAAACTATACCACAACAAACTACACCTGGTACTTTTAGTATGGGGTGGGGCTGCGAGTGCATGGAACGGTGGCTCAGCTCGGCTCAGTCGGCGGGAAGGAGTGAGAGGGACATATGAGCTGGTTGTTTCTTCCTCCGGGCTCCTGATGGGATGGCCCGTATGTTAGCTAGCTGAGCATGTTGATCAGCTCCGCCAGCAGGCGTGTGCTTGCACTGCTAGAATATGTGTCTTCTACACCGTGTGCGTGGCCGTTCTTGGTGCATGGCCGAATAGTTGCATAAAATGGCTAGCTAACTAGGAAAGCACACGTGTGTTTGCAGCTGCTAATGGTTTTACCTAGCTAATTTTGAGTCGCTGAAAACGGGATAGCCAAACAGGTTGGCTGTATTATCAATACTACAAAATATTCTGTTATGTTAAAACCGTGGTATTTCATACCTGCAGGCTAAATTACTGTAGTTTTTTGATACAAAGGTTTTTGGGATAGTTTGCTATCAAACACAACCCGAGTGTTTGAAGGCATCAATATTGTGTTTTGCGGCCACAACCAAACATGTCACAGTAATCTCAATACTTCAACATACTTTGGTATGTCAAAACTGTGGTATCTGGTACCCACTGACAAAAATATTGTGGTTTTCAATACTTCAGTTTTTTAATACTTTGCTACCAAACATAGTATTCTCATAAAAAAAGAGGTTCAGGGTTCTTTTTTTTATACAGAGATAATACCATGGTTTTGCAAATAATGCAGTATTAAAAACATAGTTTCTAGTGGCAGCCAAACACCTCGTTGTAATTAAAACTATGGTAATCTGAAAAACTGTAGTATTCTCAGAATACTTTAAAAATTCTAAGCTAACAAACGGGGCCTAAGGCTTAGCTTGGCAACAAAGTTTCTAGAGAACCATGGTAATTGAAAACCACTATATTCAGATGTGTACACAATGAATACTACAATTTCTTTAAACCATGGTTTTTCTCAGTTTTACCAAAACTACCTAGGTGTTTGGCTGGTGTTTCGCCGGGGTGGTTTTTTTTGGACATACAAGTGTCCTCTATTTATTTGTTAGGAAATGTGAATGATACCGAATTGGAAAACAATCAAGTACTAAATAGACACTCCCTATTTATTTGTGAATTATGAGTTAGGTCATATATTTTCCAATTTTGTTATGAAAAACATCATATATATTTGCGTTGATCGGGTGGATTTAAATGTGCAGTTGTTTCATCGCTGTGAGGGTATGGTGTTCAACGACCTCCCCGTGCGTTAGACGAGCTCCGCCCCTGCGTTCGTGGGTGAGCACAAATGACATCTCCTCCTCTCCCCCTTCATTTGCTCTGTTCCGGTCTTCGTGCCGATGAAACTTGCTAGCTATAGGTGTATTCAATCATCAGTATGCGTGACCACTATGCGTCTCCCGTTCGAAAGGGTTACATATATAAATATGCATTCATTTGCATATTTATAATTGTAATTCTTTCGAATTGTCCAATGTTATCCATGGACAGCCCGAGTATGTGTAGATTGGGTTCGTTTTCCCATATGCTCCGCTCCGGATCCGATGCAGAATTTTGTCAGTGCCTCTCTGTTGTTCTCCGGGTACACATCCTCTCTGCTTATTGCCGAGACGTGTATCAGGAGAACATCGGGGAGGTGCTGCCGAAATTTTGTGTCGGATCCGGAGCAGAACATGGGAAAACGAACCCAATGTACACATACTCGGGTGGGATTAGGACCTATCTTTACCTATTAGCGTCTAGGTTGCATGGACGTAATAAAACTGAGAAACTCCATTAACTGATGAATATGGTTTGCTGAGTTATGTATGTATTTCTTGTGTGTCCAGTAGCTAGGCAAGATGAGTGATCGTGCGTGGATGTACACCGGTCACCCTAGTCAGAAAGACATGACCCCTGAATGGATGACAAAAACCAAGGGGTTTATCAGAGCCGCATTTGCAAATGGATAGAAAACAAGCTGGGGCCCCTGTTTCGAGTGCGACAACTATCGTAAGATGTCAGAGTTTGAAATGATCAAACACCTGCAGAAGTGGGGTTTTACGCCCGGTTATACGATGTGGACATTTCATGGTGAGTCTGCCCAACGTTCCAGAGCTGAGGAGGGCCGTCGTCGCACCGACGAGCATGGTACCGGGATGGAAGACATGGTGCAAGACTTTGATGATGCTCGGGATTCGGACGATGTGATGGAGGAATCTGCAAAGGCCTTCAATGATATGTTGGAGTCTTCGAAGCGTCCTCTCCATGAGCACACCGAGCTTTGTCAGCTGGATGCCATCGCACAAGTAATGGCTCTGAAGGCTCAATTCAACTTGGGCAGAGAATGCTATGACGCGATAGTGACACTATTTGGATGCTTGCTACCCAAAGGCCATATAATGCCTGCAAACCTGTACCAGTCGGACAAAATCCTCCGTGTACTTAAGATGCCCTATGAGAAGATAGATGCCTGTGAGAATGGATGTGCCTTATTTAGGCTCCAGTATGCGGACTTGAACTATTGTCCCATTTGCAAGTCTTCCAGGTATGTTGAGGTAGACAATGGTATGGGTGAGAAGAGTCAGACCAAAATCCCCATTAACGTTCTTTGGTATATGCCAATCATACCAAGACTTCAACGTCTATTCATGGTCGAAGAGACGGCCAGACAGATGACATGGCACAAATTGGGCAAAAGAACCGAACAGGATGCAGATGGGAATCTGATGATGGTACACACATCGGATGGTGCTGCATGGAAACACTTCGATGCATTATATGATGAAAAAGCGGCAGATCCAAGGAATCCTCGAGTAGCCGTCAGCACGGATGGGTTCAATGTGTTTGGTATGATGGCAGCCCAATACAGTTGTTGGCCTGTATTTGTCATTCCACTCAATCTCCCCCCCGGACAGATTATGCAAAGAAAGAACATTTTCCTGACGTTGATAATTCCGGGGCCCAACTATCCGGGGAAGAATATGAATGTGTGCATGCAGCCGCTTCAGGATGAACTGCAAGAAGCTTGGGATAATGGGATCAAGACATACGACGCCGCTACAAAAAAAACTTCCTAATGCGTGTGTGGTACATGTACTCGAAGCATGACTTGCCGGCGTATGCGCTATTCATTGGCTGGTGTGTGCATGGAAGGTTCCCGTGCCCCACATGCAAGGCAGCTCTTGAGTTTCGTCGGCTGCAAGCGGGTGGCAAGTTTTCTTGCTTCGACATGCATAGACAGTTCCTGGATCCTCACCATAAGTTCAGAAAAGACAAGAAGAACTTCATCAAAGGTAGAGATGTCAAAAACTCTGCACCACCTGCATTGACAGGCCAACAGACCCTGGATCAGTTAAACGCTCTTGAGCCGGATCCAGAGCGTCCAGGGTATTTCAAGGGGTATAATACGGAACACGCCTGGACCCACAAGATATGCTTGTGGGATCTGCCGTACTTCAAAGACCTCCTTTGCCCACACAACATCGATGTGATGCACACTGAAAAGAATGTCGGCGAGGCCCTCTTTGGTACATTGTTCGACATAGAGGGGAAAACAAAGGATAATCCTAAGGCCAGAGTCAATCAGGAGGCTCTATGTGATAGACCGCTACAAAACATGAAACAACCAAAAGGAAAGAAGAACTGGGCGAAGCCAAAGGCATGGTTCAATCTTGGAAGGCCGGTAATGAGGGAAATACTCCTGTGGGTGAAAAAGGAGTTGATGTTCCCCGATGGGTATGCATCGAATCTAAAGAGGGGATCGAGCCTTGAAAAATTGAAAATATTTGGTCTCAAGAGTCATGATTGGCACATATGGCTTGAGCGGGTAATGCCGGTGATGTTGCGTGGCTTTATCCCTGAGGATGAATGGCTAGTACTGGCAGAGCTGAGCTATTTCTTCTGTGTTCTATGTGCGAAAGAATTATCGCCTGGCTTGCTAGAAGAAATGGAAGAGTTGGCGCCGGAGTTGATCTGCAAGTTGGAGAAGATCTTTCCACCTGGCTTCTTTAATCCAATGCAGCATTTGATTTTGCATCTCCCGACCGAGGCACGATTGGGGGGGCCCGTGCAGAATCGTTGGTGCTACGCAACTGAGAGGATGCAGAAGACGCTTCAAGCAAAATGTAAAAATAAACGTCGAATTGAAGCATCGATGGCCGAGGCATTCATTACTGAGGAGGCGGCAAACTTCGTGACAGCACACTACAAAGCCAAAAATCGTCATTTGCATAATCCGAAGCCTCGGTACAATGTTGGCGACCCTAAAAAGGGTGGATCCAACCTCAGCCTATTCAAAGGGAAGCTCGCACCAGCCGGTGCTTATACTCCCTTATTGTTGGATAATGATGAATGGCGGACCATTACGTTGTATATCTTGAACAATCTAACAGAAGTGTGGCCGTACATCGAGTAAGTTCTCGGTACATTGTTTCGCAACCTCTACTTCATTTGAACTGCTCTTATTCCTGGATATTTGATACAGTCGATACGTCGCCAAATTCTCGTATGGAGCGGTTATCCAAAAGGATTCCGTCGAAGAGTGCATGGAGGCGGCTATCCTGGTTTCATCTCTTGGTTCAAACAAACGGTAATTTCCATTAGACCATTTCATTTCATCTTCTAATTTCTGGCTAATGCAACAATCCTTTCGTATTAAACTTGTAGGCTAGTTCAGAGTCTATGGACGCCGAATTGAGACAAGTCACTAATGGTTTTGACTATAAGGTCCATTCATTTGACAAATACGACATCAACGGGTATCGCTTTCGTACCTATGGCAAAGAGCTATCTATGGCCGACCGAAAGTCTACAAATTGTTGTGTCTCTGCTATCGGCGAAGGAGATACCGAGTATTATGGAAGAGTTGAAGCAATTTATGGACTTCTATTCTATGGTGCAAACCCACCGAACGTCGTAGTCTTCAAATGTCATTGGTTCCAGCCGAAAGAGACTAGAAGGACTCATGAACATCTAGGGCTAGTCGAAATCAAACAAAGCACCCAGTGGATGTTCCCGATGTCTATATTACGGCTCAACAGGCAACCCAAGTTTTCTATCTACCGTGGGCCTGCCAAAGTGATCCAAATCTCGAAGGTTGGGATGTCGTTTATGAAGTGCCGCCACGTGTTAGACCACCTCCCCCCAATGAAGAGGATTATGAACCTCACGTTAATCCAGACACATATGAAGGAGAATTGTTCCAAGAAACACGTCTTTCCAAAAAACATTTCAAGAACCGCTCACCTCATAACATTCAAGTAGATAGCAGCAGTGAATCCGAGCCTGAGCAGACAAGAAGAGCCGGAACAAGAAGAGGCTACTGCTGCGGATGACCTGTTAATGCTTGACCGCTTACATGCAGGAGGCCTTCCAGATGTTGATGAATTTATTGATGATGATGATGATGAGCACGTCATTACTGATAGTGATGAGGATGATGCATTTATTGACCCCGAAGCATATATAGACGATGATGATGCATTTATTAATGATGACGATGAAGATTAATATTATAGTTCATGTCAGGTATTCCATTATTATTATATACATATATATTATTAATTAGTTCAAGTTTTAACCTAGCTAGCTCTAAAATGAGCTATACTTAGCATTTATTCCTCCAAAATGAATTTGTATGCTTAGCTAGCTCAAAAATGACATAACAACCTTAATTAGCTCAAAAATGACTTTAACCTAGGATAACTCTAAAATGAGCTATACTTAGCATTTATTCCTCTAAAATGAATGTATATACATATTATTATTCATGTCAGGTATTCATTTTTTATGTTGTACTAATTTCATTTACTCTTTGTCATTCCAGGTGTTGACAGATGGTGGGCACGGGTCGAGAGCGCTCCGGGGCTCCTACCTCGACGCATGGTGGGAGGGGTAGTTCCATTCCCCCCCATAGCCTCCGGAGAGCGCTAGATCTCAGTTTGCAGAGTCCAGCGACGGTCGCTTCTTCTTCGGACGG